>NC_142938.1:39429000-39431500 GCF_046866305.1 Octopus bimaculoides
GTAATTCGCGTGTTCGGTCTACACCCTTGGGAGGATTCCGGTCCCTAAATAAGATCCCCCCTCCTTCTCTATTTGCCTATTTACCTCTCTCTTCCGTAAGAGCAAGAAGTGTGCCAGCATGTTTAGTACAGAGTACTTCTAATTCAAAGGACTACCCTTATGACACCCATGACCCGCCTATTCTACATGGCGACGATTTTACAGTTATAACTGTCTGCGGAATATTCAGCCACTTATATTAGATATTTCAACGAGTACACTATTCAATTGATTAAACAACTGAAATAATCATCGTCGTAATTGACAGGGATTCTTTTCCAATTTTTATGTAAACACACATATATATTTCGTAGACACAACACCACATATGTGTGTGTGTTTGTGTGTGTGTGATTCCTTGTATGTATGTTTGTATATGCATGTATACACACATGCACACACACGCGCACACACGAAAATTCGCGTGTGTGTTTGTGTGTATAACACTGTCTACAGGTACATACATACACACATACATACATACATACACACATACATACATACATACATACATACAGACTGACAAACAGACAGACTGACAAACAGAAAGACAGACATATATGCCAAGAACCTATTTCCATGTTTACAAATATATTTCTTTCCGTCAAACAAGAAAATTATAGAAATCGTATTTTTTCAAAATCTTCAATTATATACACACACCTACATCACATACCTACTACCTACATACATGAATATATATATATATGTATATTACACTATGTGTATACGTATGTATGTGTAGGTGTGTGTGAACACTCATTACATTTATTTTATTTTTATTTCCATATTTCTCCTTGTAAACACAAAAATAAATCGTATGAAATAAAATACCATGAAACTCTAAGCCAGTATTCCGTTGTGTTTACATCTTCCTAACATCGCAAAATGACAATTATCTCTGTAATTTTCTCTCTACATATGTCTAAGGTGGGGTTTTTTTCTACCATCTCCTTCGCTAATCTCACTATATACGAAAAAGCATAAATAGTTTTCTATAGATGCTCTCCTCCAAACACTCCTTATTCCTATAGTTTTTCGTGGCTTGTTTTTATCGAATTATTTGATACTTTTTAATTTTTTTCTTTGTTCGTTTTTCAACTAAAAACATTTCTCTCTCTCTCTCACTCCATGTCTTAACTTTCAGTCTTTTTCTCATCCTTTTCTTCATAAATTTCTCTCTCTCTCTCTCTCTCTCTCTCTCTCTCTCTCTCTCTCTCTCTCTCTCTCTCTCTCTCTCTCTTTCCGTCTACCATTCTTTCATTCTATAATTTCTATTCAATAATTTCTATCCAATTCCTTTATTTATTTATTTTTCGTTTTTTTCCTATTCTGAATTTTTTACAATCTATAACTGTCATTCTATCTTATCAGTATACAAATAGACAGTTTTAGTATACATATACATATACGCGCGCGCGCGTGTGTGTCTGTCTGTCTTTGTCCGTGTGTGTGTGTGCGTACGCGGGAGCGTGTGTGTGTGTGTGCTTGTACACATGTATAAATATTTTTACGTACGCATATGAATAACTTATATGCATGTCTATATGTAAGTGTGTGTGCATTATACATTGCATATAATATATACAAATCACTACATGTAAAATAAATTATGAAACTAACGGGGAGTTTAATAATTTAACAATATAAAATCCGACACTAACGATTTTACCAGTTACGACATTTTTCTCGTGACCCCTACTGCATACAACAAAATGTGGCATCAACACTTCATTCAAAAGATGGAGCCAAGAAGGTCTTGAAATGTTAATGAGCGTAGGAACGTTTTTGATCCCAAATAATTATGAAGACAATTGGAGCATTATGTTAAGTGTAATTGCAGCTATGGAATACTCAGTCAATTATTATACATTCAGCAGATGTTTCAGTTGATTAAACTCCCAGGAAAAAACCATCGTTGAAATCAACGTAACACCCTTCACTTCAACTAATAATAATGGTCGGCATGTATGTATATCTGTATTAAATTCATGCATCATTTGAAGTGGATAGAAGGTCATACAGAGAATATGGACGGTCAGGTGTATGTTAGAAGCATGTGTAGCTGAAAATGTGATATTATAGACGATGGTTTGGTAGAATTTACTACATCAGAGAACTGAGGTATTTACAAAGAGGTAGTTACGTTCAAAATTAAATTTAACAAAGTATTTTTGCCATTTATACTTCTGAAGTCGTTAAATGAAGTCCATTACTCGGAAACATTTCATATTATTTTAAAGCATCCTCGATGTGATTGAACATGTAAAAGAAGATGAAGATTATAATTAACATGGGGATCTGGAACCGTCTATCGAAAATGTACTCAAGTCATATCTATTTCAAGAGATCCCAATTATTATTATTATTATCATCGTTATTATTATTATTATTGAGTGAGAGAGCAGTGCATGCGATCAAAGTGACACTGGGGTAAAATATACGAAGCCCAGTATACCCA
>NC_142938.1:39434000-39444000 GCF_046866305.1 Octopus bimaculoides
GTAAATACGAGATAAAAAGAAACTTCCCCAATCACAAGTCATGCAGAATCCCTAAATTATATATAAGTTTTGACTTTGTGTATTCAAGTTTTGTTACAATTAATAATTCTACACGTTCTGCCTCCAACGTAGAAGCATAGACTGAAGCTTGTCTACATTTATCAGAAATTTTCACTCGAAAAACGCACATTTTGATATCAAATGAAAAATGTTCTACAAACCTTATAACAATTTGAACGAGCCGTGTATACTTTCCAACCTCCAATCTTAACGTCAGGCATTCAGAATAGGTACAGTGCTGTGAGCATAAATGATTTGAACACCTAAATATTTTAAACTGTTTATCAGAACAAATAATTTAAAATAATCAATAAAAGTGATTTCCTTTTCTCAGAGAGGTTATTTTTGAAATAAATAATATTTAACCAATATGACACGTTTCATCAAACAAAAACAGCGATCTGGTCAATTGATTTATCTCATTCCAACCGTTGTCATGATAGTTAAACACTTTGCGTTACTCTAAAATATATTAATTCCGATCGTTTAAATCGACATAATAGATTCATCGTTAATAGCAACTCGACTACTTTTTCTCCTTTCTTCCTATTTATTCACTCCTACCCAATGTTCACCCTGCTCCATCAATGTCCCTGTATATCCTGCTGTTACTCAACTCCCAACTAACTGGATATAACGCTAGTTTTTATCAGGGGTTCCTCATTACAATATAATGAATACTGAAATGAAACAATAGGAAATTGAAATGCTGACGATTCCAGCTCCATGATGTGTGTGTGTATGTTTGTTTACTTGTTTGTTTGCTAGTGTGTGTGTGTGTGTGTGCATGTATATATATATATATATATATATATATATATATATATATATACGTATTTATATAAATGTATATAAATATAGGTATGTATATACACATACACACACACACACACATATATATATACATATATATATATATATATATATATATATATATATATATATATATATATATATATATATATATATGTACGTACATATACATACATATAATATATATACATACTGATGCATATATACATGCATACATCCATCCATCCATCCATCCATCCATACAGACAGATAGACAGACAGACAGACAGAAATCCAGAGAGGAGCAAAGAAAAAGCAACGAGATACGAAAACAAGGTACACACAAATTCTTCTCAATCATGCACACATATGCACACGCTCTCTCTCTCTCTCTCCCTCGCTCTCTCTCTCTCTCTCTCCCTCTCTCTCTCTCTCTCTCTCTCCCTCTCTCTCTCTCTATCTATTTATATCTATCTATCCCTATCTATCTATCTCTCACTCGCTCTCATACACACACACACACACACACACACACACACGCACGCACACATGTACATACCCAGACCCTTTCTAAGATACGCTAACATACACATACACACACAGAGACATCACAACAGAGCACATAAATGTATAATTGTCTGCAAATCATACTTATTATAGTTGAACAGTAACATTATATATTATATTCTATACCAATATATATATATATATATACATCTATATATATACATATACATATATACATATATATATACACATATATACATATATATATATACGTATATACATATATATAAATTTACATACACACACTCACACGCATACACACACACACACATATATATATGTATATATATATATATACATATATATATATATATATATATATATATATATATATATATATATATATATATATATATATATATATATATATATATATATATATATGTATGTATGTATGTATGTATATATATATTATATATATACTGTGTATTTCTGCCAATTTCCATAAGATTATTTTACACAGAATGTTTATCAACCTAAACTGTTTTGTTCTCCTCACAATGTTTTTTATCGTTCCTAAATCGTGATGTTGCTGCTGCCGCTGCAGATGATGATGATGATGATCGAGGTGATGCTTTGAGAATAGGGAAGGGTTAGGTGGTGATAGTGGGGAGGTTGACATTGACGGCAAAACCAAAGTTCTTCAGTCTTTGGTCTTCATTTCTTTCCTTCTTTTTCTTTCATGTTTTTTGTTCACATTTTTTTTTCTTTGATATTATTATTTTTTTTGTTTCTGTGTTGCCATCATCAGGTCTTAACTTTTGACATAATAAATGTCTTTCTTCTTCCTATTTACTTCTTTGGAAATATATATTTTTTATCCAAACTCGGAATTTCTTTTCTTTCATTTTGTATCATTTTTATTCTTATTTCCTAGATTATCTCCACCCTTTCTACCTTCAACCTCTCACATTTGTTTTGTATTGCTATAATTGATTATTTTTTTTCTCCCCATACCTTAATCCATTTCCATACATATCATTCCATTCCAAGCACATTGTTTTTTCTTCAGTATTCTCAAACATGCACACAGACATAACCAAGAAGCCAGCCAGCCAACCGACTGACCGACCGACCGACCACGATCCCGCAAACGGAAACACACGTAAATACACGCACAGATACAGATACAGAAATATGCACATACAATGACATACACACATGATTTTAATAAAATTATTTATGTATTCAAGAGGGTTATATATTTCATTAAAAAATACAGTCAAAAGTTCATACAATTACACACATACATACATACATACATACATACATACATACGTATATATGTATATACGTATGTATAAAGATATATATATATATATATATATATATATATATATATATATATATATATATATACATATATTCTTACATACAAACATACATACATGCATACACACACATACATACATACATACTTACATCCATACACACATACATACATACATACATACATACATGCGGGTATATATATATATATATATATATATATATATATATATATATATATATATATATACATATATTCTTACATACAAACATACATACATGCATACACACACATACATACATACATACTTACATCCATACACACATACATACATACATACATACATACATACATACATGCGGGTATATATATATATATATATATATATATATATATATATATATATATATATATATATATATGTATATATATATACATATATATATATATACATATATTCTTACATGCAAACATAAATACATACACACATGCATACATACATACATACATGATTATATTTTTATATATTTAATGAAGTTTATTTGTGAAAAATAAGCATGTATATACGTGTGTATACACACGCATATAAATACGAACCTACGTATTTACATACACATTTATAACTATCTGTAACCCGTTGCTGAAGAGGCAATATTATATGCGGATATTATTCAAATACATTTTGATATAGATTGATAAATAGATTGATAAATAGACAGACAGACAGACAGACAGACAGACAGATAGATAGATAGATAGATAGATAGATAGATAGATAGATAGATAGACAGACAGACAGATACACACACACACGCACAGACATATATATACATATACACACATACACATATATACTTACGTATACATATACACACACACGTATAGAAGCATATATGCATACATATCTACATGCATGTACTTGTATGTACACTATATATATATATATATATATATATATATATATATATATATATATATATATATATATATATATATATATATATATATGCATGTATAAAATATACAAGAATAAGGGCAGGGAATCGTCAATTAGTAATAGAATTAATAATCAACAATTTTGCCAAGTAATTCAGTATGAAAAAACCTTTATCGGTAAAACCATTTATCATCATAAATATACAGGGATTAGCATTGAGTTGCTTCTCCAACATACTGAAAATTTAGAAATAGCAGTCAAAGAACTACTGATTCTAAACTACAAATTTTTCTCTAAACGGATGGCGATATTTATGGCACACACAGAACAAAAAACCAGAGGGAAAAGCAAAAACAAACCTGCCTTTAGTTAATTGGATACGAACGTTTCGCGGTTAAGAGAATGAAATTACTTTATTCCGCATCTTCAGCCCAATATTCTGATAAATTTGAAAGTGTCTCTAAAAAATTCACGGTAATTTCTGGCCATGCGACACCAAAATCCAACGAGAAGAAAAGGTACTTACGAATTCATCGGTTAGCGAGTTCAGGCACCTCACCTCAAAGAAATCCATTCCATGTGCGTCACAAATAGTCCCGTATGAAAAAAAAGTCCCGTGTGAAGGGATTACGGTTTAACCATCTAACTTAGAGGTATCAAATATAAAATATACAAGAATAAGGGCAGGGAATCGTCAATTAGTAATAGAATTAATAATTAACAATTTTGCCAAGTGGTTCAGTATGAAAAAACCTTTATTGGTAAAACCATTTATCATCATAAATATACAGGGATTAGCATTGAGTTGCTTCTCCAACATACTGAAAATTTAGAAATAGCAGTCAAAGAACTACTGATTCTAAACTACAAATTTTTCTCTAAACGGATGGCGATATTTATGGCACACAAAGGTTTTTTCATACTGAACTACTTGGCAAAATTGTTAATTATTAATTCTATTACTAATTGACGATTCCCTGCCCTTATTCTTGTATATTTTATATTTGATACCTCTAAGTTAGATGGTTAAACCGTAATCCCTTCACACGGGACTTTTTTTCATACGGGACTATTTGTGACGCACATGGAATGGATTTCTTTGAGGTGAGGTGCCTGAACTCGCTAGCCGATGAATTCGTAAGTGCCTTTTCTTCTCGTTGGTTTTTGGTGTCGCATGGCCAGAAATTACCGTGAATTTTTTAGAGACACTTTCAAATTTATCAGAATATTGAGCTGAAGATGCGGAATAGAGTAATTTCATTCTCTTGACCGAGAAACGTTCGTATATGCATGTATGCATATATAGATATATCTATAAATATACATACATATATGTCCATACATGTGCATTTAATCGAGAGATATGTTCTAAGCATAGTGTCTACATTTCTTATAGCGACTGAATTTCTTTCCTAAAAATATTGCCATGTTTAATCTACCTGGCTTATACTTTACATTCCTAGCAATTAAATAATTAATTCGCTTTAACTCAACTTGCCACTTGCACTGGGATCGAACAAAGGAGCATTAACTCGGATATACCTTTGTTTTATTGTACTTTCGATGCAGAGTTCATTGCATTTACTAAATATGATTTTATACATCACGTAAGTCTGCAGACGTGTTGTCATTGTTGATCGGGTCGATGAGCCACGTGCATTTGGCATTGTTTTGTACTGGTCAGTTTTTAGTTAGAACAAGTGCACATCCACGTTAAAGAATACATCTATGCCAATACTTGTTCCCCAAGCACAAAACACTTGCAGGAATGCCACACCCTAGACACCCACGTTTCCAGAGCTGACTGTTGTATTTAGGTAAGTGTCTTCAAATACGAGGGTGGTCTGGAAAGGTAACAGGCTGCTTATGTTGTGAAATCTTGCATGCATTAATTTCAACTCTTATTAATAACTACATTGTGTCTTTCCAGGTAAACTGGTACGTGACTGTTCAAAGAAAACTTCAAAAGTAACTAGTAGCGAATTCTCTCGAAAATGGACAAAATTTGGCATCGTGGTTTTATCAAGTATCTACAGGAAAAAAGGTTTTATCCCCCAAGGACATTCATGCTAACATGGTTACTACATTAAGGGATGACGCTCCAGCTTTATCAACAGTGCAGAAATAAGTAGCTGAATTTAAGAGGGGAATGGAGAGCTTTGAAGATGACCCAAGGTCTGGGCGTCCTGAAATTGCCATCACCGAGGAAAATACTGATCGTGTTCTCCACATTGTAATGGATGACGTACTTGACTATGAATCAAATAGCCAATACTATTAATATATCTCGTGAGAGAGTTGAGAATATTCTGCACAATAAACTTGGCATGACAAACGTTCCTGCTCAGTAGGTGTTATGTCTCTTAACACCTGATTAAAAACGCACCAAGCTGATCACATCAAGGGAAAATCTGACATTGTTTGGGGCAGATCCAGCGGCTTTTCTTGAATGTTTCCTAAGCTAGGATGAGTGTTGGGCTTATCATTTCATCTGCAGGGAAGGGCATGGCCTCAATTTTTGTGCTGCAAAAGCATTGTATTTATTGACTATCTTCAAAAGAGTCACACCATTAATGGAGAGTACTATGTCAACTTGCCGAGGCAGTTACGAAAAGCTATCAAGACCAAACGCCCAAGAAAGCTGACGAAAGGGGTTATGTTTCATGAGGACAATGCTCCAGCACACAAGTCCTTGGTTTTAATGGCTGCTGTAAGTGTCTGCAACTTTGATCTGGTTGATCAGCCTCCCTCTTCTCCTGATTATCATTTGTTCCCCAACATGAAAAAACAAAAACAAACTGGACTGAGAGTCAGTATTGCAGTGATTATGAGGTCATATCTGCTGTTGACGTTTTTGCCGTACAGAATGAAAGCTTGTTCATCAATGAGATCCATACACTGCAACACCGCAGTGAGAGTGGGGTCTATGTTGAAAAGTAAGCCTCATTTGGTCACATACCATGAGAATATGTTGGTCAGCCTATAAAATATTCAGCCGACCTTCGTACTAAGTTCAAATCTCATCAATGTTTCTTTTGGCCTACATATTTCCGGGATCACTAAAATGAAGTACCAGTCAAGTACTAACTGCTGACTGGTAGATTGTCTAGTGTAGCAACTGCACTGGTTTGAAATGTTACGATATCTTGTTATTGTTGTTGTTATTGTTGTTATTGTCGACGTCGTCGTCGTAAACATTTCATCGTTGTTATTTATGTTGTAATCATTGTATTTCTATTATCTTCTTGGTGTAGCTGCCATTGTTCTTAGCCTTGTTTTGTTGTTAATGTTGATGTTGATGTTGTTGTTGTTGTTGTTGCTGTTGTCGTTGTTGTCGTTGTTGTTGTTGTTGTTGTTGTTGATGTTGTTGTTTCTATGTAATAAGTAGGCAAGCGATTAATTAAAATGATAAACAGGAATTCTCAACTATCGCCCTAAAGGGGTCTATTTTCTCACCCATTTCATAAGCTACATTGCTCATGCAATCAAACAAACAATTAGGTCGCTCACAGCTAACATTCTGATTGGTTCTGTTGGAAGTGTAGATTATTGTTGGGAGTGTGTGCGTGTGTGTGTGTGTGTGTGTGTGTGTGTGTGTGTGTACATATTCATGAATATATATATGTATATATGTATATATAAATAAATGTGTATGTTGTATGCATGTATAAATATGTGTATGCATGCAATACATATAAATTATCTTATCTACTTTCTCACTTTCTCTTCAATCTACAGTATATAAATTATTAATGTATAGAACAGTTTTGCTCGTTTTATCACGTACATGCGCGCGTATGTATACACAGGCATACATATGCATGTACCCCTCTCGGCTCTTGAGTCACTCTGTGACTTCTGCCAGTTATTAATAAAATATATATATGTATATGTACTTATGTTTTGAGTTCTAATTTCCTGTTTGCATCACAAAATTTATATATGTGTGTGTGTGTGTGTGTGTGTGTGTGTGTGTGTGTGTGTTTTGTATCTGTTTGTCTCCTCACCATCACTTGACAACCGATGTTGATGTGTTTCTTTTCCTGTAGCCTAGCGGTTCAGCAAAAAAGACTGATAGAATAGGTACAGGGCTTACAAAGAATAAGTCCTGGGATCGAATTCTTCGACTACAACAATAATGATAATAATAATAATAATAATAATAATAATAATAATAATGATAATAATAATAATAATAATAATAATAATAATAATAATAATAATAATAATAACAACAACAACAAAAACAACAACAATAATAATAATAATAATAATAATAATAATAATAATAAAAGGAAAATGGAGAGTTCAAATTGACATATTTTAATTTATTAACATATTTTATTATTATTACAATAATATAAAAACATGTAAAATCAATATTAAAAAATCCCTACAATTGTTTTGATTCAATCCAACAATGAACAACAAATTGATAAAATTCACATTATGGAAATACTTTTGGGTAAGCAACTCATCAGGCTAACGGACAGAAATCACATAGAAGTTTAAACATACAAAACAGACTGAATCAATACATACATACACAAAATATATGCAATATATGCATACATCTCGCTCTCTCTCACTCACACAATATATATGGTTCTCTTCCTTTCCTGCCAATCGATTGGTCAACTCTATGAAAGGGGCCATAATGTCGGTATATCAGGGATTTATCTAATATGGAATTCGGTATACCCCTATCTGCTTTTGTTTTTCAAATACATACCACTGGCTACTGGAATATTTCCCTTGGATTCACATCGGTTCATGTGTGTGGGGTCTGTCTGTCTGCATTTATGCTTATGCATATATATATATATACATACATACATACATATGTGTATATATATATATATATATATATATTATAAATATTATATATAGATAGTAGATAGATAGATAGATAGATAGATAGATAGATAGATAGTGTGCCCATGATGTACACTGCGTGTCAAATTATTAGGCAGCTCAGTTTTTTCGCAATAACAGAGTATTTATTCATTCTAATCCAGATACATTTCTACTGCATGATAACACTCATCTACATGGACTGTACCAAAATAAATCTGATCCACCCATACATAAAGAAACAACGGCCACTTTTGTTAATAGGCATTATTTTTACCGTCCTAAATTATTAGATAGTTCTAATAAAAATGCTAATTATGCAAAAACAAACATATGTTTAATGCGACAATTAATTTTTGACAAAAATATAATGATAACGGACTTTATAATGAACTTAATAGTATGTTTCAATGGAAATAATACAAGAAATATGACGTCATAAAGTTCTTAATGATGGATGTATGATCCTCCACATGAGAGAGCGTTCCTGATGCGTTTATCCATTGACTTTGTCAAGGTAACTATTTCATTTGGTGTAATACAGCAGCATCCACAATAACTTCCCAGAGCGCATCTTTCGTCGAAAACTGCCGTCCATCTTGATATATCTTCCTCTTCAGAACACTCCATATATTTTCAGTTGGGTTTAAGTCGGATGACCACGCTGACCACTTCATCAAACAGTGTCCAGAGAAGCCTCTAGGTATTCTAGAGATTTCTTAGCTGGATGAGAGAGTGCATTATTTTGCATCAATACAGCGTTCTCTTTAATGAAACTTTCTGCTTCTTCAATCATGGCTTAAAATTGTCCTACAAAAAGGCAACATAGGCATTAGATATCATCTTAATTCCATCTGGAACTTTCCAAAGGCCAACCAACTTGTCTCCAATGATATCAGCCCAAATCATGACTCCGCTTCCCCTTTGTTGGGGTCTCAAACGATGATGACGATTCCCATTAATTGCAACTCACCCTTTACTCCACCCATCTGGTCCGTCTATGGTAGCACATCATTCGTCAGTAAAGAGAACTTTTGAAAAATCTATCTTCATGTAGTCTTATGCCCATTTGACTCTATTTTGTTTATGAACAGCCTTCAGAAGGGGCCTTGTAGCAGGTTTTACGTTCTTGGCTACCTGCTTCAGGAGGCGATACCTGGTAGATTTCGAAATGTCTTTCTTACCATAACGTTTAAACACTTCTCGATGACTCAGACACAAGTTCTTCGCAACTTCCCTTGTTGTACGTGACAGGGTATACCTGGAAACAACTCTCAATTTACTCTTGTCAGCCTTCGAACGGACAGCAGAAGACTCCACAAATTTCTTCACGGTTCGATGATCTCTTCCCAGGATCTTTGATATTTCCAATGTCACTTTTGTTTTTGCAAGCTCTGAGACGATGGTAGACTTCTCATTTGATGTCAAATCACGTTTTTGACCCATAATAACACTTTTATTGGTCACTTGCCTAATACATTAGGACAGTAAAGTTGTTAGTTTCACGAAAATGGCCGCAG
>NC_142938.1:39454000-39456500 GCF_046866305.1 Octopus bimaculoides
TAAGAAGTTTTGATGTTCAAATTTTCCCCAATGGTCCTAAGGACGTAAATAGAGTGATCTCAATGCGACAATGGAAACCATTTGTAAACGGCTTCTGCCGAACACTTGCAGTTATTTAACAGAGTTTTTCACCTTAAAAATATATTATTTATACTCATTGTAATATTCTACTCTAGACACAAGGCCAAACATTTTGGGGTAGGGGGCCAGTCGAATAGATCGACCCGAGTACGCAACTAGTACGCATCCAAAAGGATGAAAGGCAAAGTCGACCTCGGCGGAACTTGAACTCAGAACATAAAGACAGACGAAATACTGCTAAGCATTCTTATCTATTCTAGGCACAAGGCCCGAAATTTGGGGGGAGGGAGCCAGTCGATTAGATCGACCCCAGTACGCATCTAGTACTTAATTTATCGACCCCGAAAGGATGAAAAGCAAAGTCGACCTCGGCGGAATTTGAACTCAGAACATAAAGACAGATGAAAAACCGCTAAGCATTTCGCCCGGCGTGCTAACGTTTCTTATTTCTTTACTACCCACAAGGGGCTACACACAGAGGGGACAAACAAGGGCAGACAAACGGATTAAGTCGATTATATCGACCCCAGTGCGTAACTGGTAATTATTTAATCGACCCCGAAAGGATGAAAGGCGAAGTCGACCTCGGCGGAATTTGAACTCGGAAGCATTTTGCCCGGTGTGCTAACAATTCTGCCAGCTCGCCCTTATTCATATTATTGATATTGGTTTCAAATTTTAACACAAAACCAGCAATTTAGGATAAGTGGGTAAGTCGATTAAATCGACCCCAGTGATCAACAGGTACTTATTTGATAGACCCCGAAAGGACGAAAGGCAAAGTCGACCTCGGTGGAATTTGAACTCAGAACGTAAAGAAAGACGATATGCCGCTAAGCATTTCACCCGGTGTACTTACGATTCTGCCAGTTCACCACCTTATTTATATTCTTAATATTGATATTGATATTCATATTCATATATCAAATTTATTCTGTTACTAAAAAGGAAAAGATTGAAATGCATTTTACGAAAATGAAAGAAAATCTCTCGAATTTAGAGACCACAATTACAAAGAACGAATGCTATAAACAAACAGAAGCTAGCTTGGCTTCCCAAGATTGATGAGCGTGTATGATACCCGATTTAAACCAGTTACCCGGGTAGCAATCGGAGGCCTTCGTCGTTAAAACGTGTTTTAGAATAGTGTTTGGTTTATGTGTTGTAAATGGTAATCGCCAAGTTAACTACAGTTAAAGACGTCGACCCTGTATATAACAGAAGCATACCACTTAGAACTAAACATTTTGTCCAATGATAGATGCAAGGAAACGCCAATAGTGGGAGCAAAACATAAATTACGAACTGTCTGTCTAATATTTCACCGTTACCATGACAACTGATATATTTCTTCTTTGAGTATAAGTTCGAAAGCTGAGTCAACAGGGAAGAGTTACAACTAGATGAAATCTCCAAGTGGTTTAAATGCACAAGTCTCCAATATCCAAATGGCTAAAAAGTGTCAGCAGAAGAGCACTCAGCCATCATGACCTGAATGCGGCCCGGCCCCGTTAGGGTGTAAAAAGTTAAGGGCTGAAACACTTGCCTGAGAGGGGCTTCTTCTCTTAAGACCTTCTGCTGTTCAGCTCCCTTGTCAGTTTTTAAACAACTCAACTTCCACTGCCTCTATAAACAGTATTAGATTTCATCCGTCGCCCAGTATAAATACTATTACCTAAGTGTGTTTAGCACAGCAAATAGTTCAACTGTTGTTGTCAAAATTTGTTAGTGTCATGACCCAGTAGCATCTTAAACTTGAAACATTCAAACAAGTTTACGTTGCTGTTATTTGCAAAGGTTGTCTCTACAGATACTCCATTGAAATTATAGCCGGCACTGATTTTTCTTACGACTTTTCGTATCTGAGACGTTAGATGTAAACAAATGGAGATCGATGATGAAAAAAGGGTAATGGGCATATATGCCATATTTCGGGAGTTTTCTCTCCTTCCTCAGCATCCATCTAACCCCTTAATCATCCACGAACACATTGCTTAAATAGCCACCAAATACAGCGGTATAACGTTACGTAAATATTAATGGCTTGTAGGGGTTAGGTATTTCGTTATGGTTGTTGCTGTTGCTGTTGTTGTTGAAGATGATATTCTACTCCGTTTCAACACTGATCGAGCAGACGTCTTAATAAAGACCTCCAACTGCCGTGATCATCTCATCAGATTAAGAGTATGCGTGATTACATTATCTTTAAAGGGCCAGAATGATGGGGGAAAGAAGAAAATAGGAAGGTGCTATAAAGCCGGGAACTTGGTCCGAATGCTTCTAACAGAGTTAAACAAGGTACCAAGCAGAGAGGCAGACGAAGTCTAAAACCCAAGTAGGGGTGGCGGGATTTGAATTCATAAGAACCAGAGCAAATAGAGCAAATAACGCAACACACCCGGTTCAATATTGTTATTGT
>NC_142938.1:39461500-39471500 GCF_046866305.1 Octopus bimaculoides
ATGAAGATAGAATACGACTTTTATCGGAGTACATCTTGAAAGATAGGACAAGGTATGTATGCGTGTATGTTATGCATGTATGTTGCGTATACCTTTATCAATGTATACATATATGCAATGTATACATGGTATGGCGCAGTAGTTGTATGTTCTACCGCGAACCTTTCACAAAATTTTTAAAATTCGCTAGACACAATTTGTCTTCCATTGTCAGACATTATCTTGTCTGGGATGCTAAATCTCGCAAACAATTCGTGTAAAATATTTATCACAGTTGTGGATGTTGGCTTTTTACTCATACAAATTTCTGACCATTTCAAAAAGCTATCAACTACCACTCAATAGTAAGAACCATTTAAAGGACCAGCGAAATCGATGTGTAGTCTCGATCACGGAACATCTACTTTTGAACAATGTTCACTCTGTTTTACTGCAATTTTTTTTTATTTCAGTCCCTCAGCTGCATTCGAACCTTCCACTGAACCGACTATATTTCCACACAAAACACTTATGGGCATATTTCTTACCTTGAATACTTCCATCCACTCTGTGCCGAATAAATTAAGTGAATTTTTTTAACACAGTTCGTTTGCCCTCGAAATGTTACACTACATACGAATTCACCGAAAAAAATATAATCTTTTTCTCGTAAGACCACGTACTACCTTTTTAGATTTAATTAATTTCGGTTTACTGACATATTACCAAGATTTTTTCTTTTTTTCTTTTTTTATAATGATGATATCATTACCAATGTCCAACTGCATTTTAACACTTGTATTTCTGATTTTCACCTTCACGAATTTCCTCGTCGTTATATTGCCTATTTCTTCCGATGATATAGTATTTATTCTTTTTCCTTTGTTCTGACATTTTATCATCTTCGTTCTACAGTACATCTTTATATGTCCGACATTACCACAACGAAAGCACTCCACTTTCTTAAATGGACATTTTTTCAGGTGTATACCTCCACATACAAAACATGGTTTTTTTTCCTGATTTTTTGTCGCGTATTTTTAGGAAACACTTTATCACTATTCTGACTATTTCGCACTTGTTTTATTTCAAAACAATCTTTTCGCTCGATTTCCTCTGTGTCGTGTCTTAATTTGACTATACTTTCCCATTCTTCTGGCACTTGCTGTAGGGTTACATCCTGGTTTTGTTCCAGCTTTGCGAGAATTCTAGTTCTAACTTCTGCGTTCTTTTCAGCAGTAAGTCCTTGTGTAACAATCAGGCATTTGAACATATCTGGCGTTAATTCATCTTTGCATTTCCTGTTGACTCTACAGCATTGTGATGTAGTTCTCGTCGTTGTTTTTCTCTATGTTCAGACACTTCCAACGTGTTAAACAATGGAGCTTTTTCACTGAAAATTTTACACAAAATTCCATCGGTAATTTTTCGCCTTTCTTGTTTGTTTGCCCTTTTCTTGCTCTACTCCTGGTACTTTTTCTTTTTCCTCCTCCACTCTGAATAGTTTCGCCATTTCACCCTCATACAGTTGTTCGCCTAAATCCTTTTCCTCCACTTGTAGAACCAGTGTCTTTGCTGCTATCTCCTCCTTCTGAAACTCCTCCTCGAGCTCCTCTTCAAGCTCCTTTTCAATCTCCTTGTCAACCACCTTCTCACCTTCTTCACTTCTGACTTGCTTCAACACCTCTTTCGCTACCTTCTTAACCACTTCTTCTTTCTTTCTCTGCCTCTCTGGCGAAGAGCTTACTCTTTCACTTCTCTTTCTCTTTTTGACTACCTCCTCTGTTTTTGTCTCCATTACCTCGACGTGTACCACTTGGTCCACACTCTCCTGCTCCTCAGTCTGTTCCATCTGTTGTTCCTTTTCTCTCTGGGGGGCACTTCGCCTTCATGTGGCCTTTTTCTCCACATAAGTAGCATATGGGAGGCCTACCCTCCACCACCATTCGCAGCCTTATATCCTCGGGCAGAACTATTTCTTCTGCAATTCTGTTGAGATCGTCTAAACTCGCTTGTATGGCCATCTCTATGCCATACCCTCAATAATTCAACATTTTGGTTCTCGTTGCCCTGAGTATCTTGGCATCCTCTTCCATATTAAACATTATGGCTGCCATCAGTCATGTTTCAAATTGATACAAATATCTCTCACTGCCTGCTGCGTACACTGGTACTTAGCGTACTTCTCTTTACTTATCGTGACTAGGTTATTCTATTCGTCACGTGGGAGGGGTGTACCATTATTACTAATTCCCTACAACAATAATATATTTTGATAATTTGAGCAAAGTTTTGTGTAGTTTTAATTTTTATCGCTGTGGTTTTATATCTTCTGAATTACAATTTATTATATGTAATTTTTTTTCTTTTTGTTTTACGATTACAAGCGGATTATATTCTCCAATTGCCTATTGGATATTATAACGCAGAAAGAAGGTCGGAACAAAAATCAGCTGGTTAATATATGTGTAAGAGTCATACTGATGTCTAACAAAGTGTTCAATGCGTAAATGTAGAGCTTACAATAAATAGATATAGGACACAATTAGTTGTACCTTAAATGTTTTGTGTGCACAGTCTGTGACAGACCATGCCTGTCCTTAGCTGGCCTTAAATCTCATCTGCGGACGCTTGGAAAACGAAACTTAACCAACTTTTCTGATTATATGTCTGTGCACATTTTTGAATGCAGTGTATGCCAGAAGGTTTGCAAATCCAACGGAGGCCTCGAAAGACATTTTAAGATCCACGAAGATTAAAACTTATTTTCAGCTCTTGGTGGCCCAAATCGGATGCGCAATCTGTGTGGGTGTCTTTTCAGAACATTGTCTAGTTTAAAAAGCCACATTAGATGCCATGATGGTGCTAAGGTGTAGGTACAGGAAGTTGTCAAACTCTGCATAAGGAATAGTATGATGTATGTACAAGGTTGAGTTGACAAACAAAAGAGGCACTCAATACATCTAGTAAAAGTTGCATATATTACTATTTAAAGCAGTTTGATTCGACTCCATGCAAAGTTTTGTTGGCTTCTTACAGAACCCTAGCTTACCAGCCTCCATTGAACCGATGGGGAGATGCAAGAAATCCAAGATGGCTACTGGAGTCTGGGTTGCTAATGCTCAAGTCAGCTCACATGGTGTTATTAGAAGTGAGATCAACATTCCAGCGGCACCAAATCACACTGCCATGCCTGTGCCTATATACGACATACATACACACACACCATACGCAGATAGATAAATAGATAGATCGACCGACAGACAGACAGACAGATACATAGCTATATTAGATAGATAGATAGATACATACATACATACATACATACATACATACATACATACATACATACGTACATACACACATACATACATACATACATACATAATTCTCAGAAAGATTTAGCGTAACTCACAATGTGACAAAGCTGGTCCTTTGAATTGCAGGTACAACTCATTTTTGCCGGCTGAGTGAACTGCAGCAACGGGGCCGAGAATCGACCTCACGACCTTACGATAGCGAGTCAAACATTTTAACCACTAACCCACGCACATTCGCCCATATAACTATGTACGCAATCACACGCGTAGATGCATATACACAATCACACACATTGACATACATGTACAATAACGCAGATATATTAGAGTACAGTTAAAGCGAGACCCAAATAGGTTCTCCAACTGAAGTTCGACCGGCAATTATAATAAAACCGGAAGCGGAAATATCAGTGGATTAAAGAGATGGAGGGAATCGAGTTGGGGTGAGATCATGGAAAGGTTGAATATTGAAATAGTGAGACAATGGTAGTGACGGTAGGCATAAATGTGAGTACAATGACTGCATATGGCGGTGTTGTTGTTGGTGGTGTCAGTGGAGGTAGTGGTGGTGGTGGTGGTGGTGGTTATCGTCGCATTGGTAGTCGTTATAGTGGTGGTGGTTGCAAGTACATGATAGTGGTGGTAATAATGATGACGGTGAGGGGGTGGTACGGATGGTATCCTGGTAGCGGTGGTGCTGCTGCTGCTGCTGCTGACGAAAGCGGTAATCACTACCGTCACGGTCACCAACCTTGCCTTCGCCACATCCGCCCGCACATCCTCCGCCGTCAACACTGCCACAGTTGCTACCACCGTCATGTATTTGCAATCACCACCATCACCATCATTACCTTCAGCAGCAGCAGCAGAAGTTTCGTCGTCGTCATCATCATCATCATTATCATTATCATCATCATGCTACTGTTGCTGATGATGATAATGATGATTATAATTATTGATGACGATGATGATGACGACGACGACGACTGCCTCGACCACCACGATGATATGGTGTTGGTATTGACAGTCGTAGTATGGCCATTAACAGTGTGTGAGATCATCTTATTGTCCAAGTTGTAGTGTTATAAGTGTGTTGCTAACTCCCATCTAAATGCGTGTATCGCGTGTCTCACATGTCACTGCCTTGTTGCTAATGAAGTGGACACGAATGATTTTCAACAGTATCATCAAACACACACGCTCATACACACGTTCACACACACACACACACACACACACACACTCTCTCTCTCTCTCTCTCTCTCTCTCCCTCTCTCTCTCTCTCTCTCTCTATCTCTCTCCCCATATCCCCTCCCTCTCCCGCACACTCTATTTTCCTCTCCTGTGCTCATTCAGTTATTTCTTTCTTTTCTTCTCTCTTTTTCCTCTCGTTGCCGTTTTCCCTCGATACCCGCATACACGCACACCCTCCACCGCCATGCACATAGTTACATTCAAACAAGTTCATTGATTTCCCTCTTCCTCAACGCATGTGTGTGTGTGTGTGTGTGTAATGTGCGCGTGTGCGTGTGTAAACAAGATCTTTACAAGTACGGCCTTAAAGACTTGTAAACGTTTACACTACAGCTAACACACATACACACACACACACACACACAAACACACACACATATATATATATATATATATATATATATATATATATATATACAGGGTGGGTGAAAAGTAAGTAGGTATTAAAAAATGGTAATAAAATCCATGTTCCTTTTACAAATTTATTGAAACAAATGATATATGTCTTTTTATTACATGCAAAAATGAGAGTAAATCTTCGTATTTCAATGTAAGCACCGGTGGGGGTCAACCCGTTTCTTTAAACGGCCAGGGATGGAACGAACAACCTTCTGAAGGAAGGCGTCTGGGATATCATATAGAATCTCCTGAATCCATGTCTCGAAGTCCTCCAGCGTGCGAGGTTTTGTCTTGTACACCTCCTCTTTTGTGTAACCCCACAAATAAAAATCCCATGGAGTTAGATGTTGACTTCATGGAGTTCTGGACTTCTGCGGCCACACTCTTCAGGTTTCAGCTTCTGCACGTAATAGGGTTTCCACGGACGAAAATTCACTTCTTTATGCAACACCGTACGTATTGTGCGTTTTATTAGTCCACTTTCACGAGCTGCTTGATGTGTTGGTTTTTTGCGGGCTGCGATTAAACATTTCCTGCACTATTGCCACGTCCTCCGCTGATCGGGATGTTGTTGGACAACCTCCTCTTCTTGCATCGTTCACAGAGCCCGCAGTCATCAGCTTTGCATGACAACTTTTTATTGTCTCCCAACGTAGTGTTGCATGCTTACTTTTCCATGCATGCCACCATCTCTGAACCAAAACAATGGAATTCCACACTTCATAGAGTTCTGAACAATCAAACAACCGGCCATCTGGAAATAAGAAATAAGAAATAGGACAATACATAAATAAGAAATCCCCATTAGTGTTGTTTGTTTAAAAAATGTTTTCGTCATGACGTCAGTGATACAAAAAATTCTACAACCAATTTCTTAATGCCTAGTAACTTTCCACCCACCCTTTTTGATGCAATGCGAAATCTGAATCACCTGCTCCCATGCTTATCTTTTATTTCTTAAGCTTATATTTATTCGTTCAATATTTAACGACGAATTCAGTAATCCTTTTCCTACCTACCAATATTGTATCCATACGTTGCCTAGATAGTTGTGAATGTTTCATAGCGAAAATAAGAGCTATGTTGAGGAGAATGGGTGTAATGGAAAAGTAATAGAGATATCTATTTGAATAAATTTTGTAAACATTTTATTTTTTATGTCCTTGAATCAGTTGATTACTTCGAAAGAGTTCGACTACAAGTTAAGCTCAATTTTCTTTATAAGCACAGGGATAATACAGTCGGTTATTTTTTACTTATTTTTTTCCTGTTTCCAAGTTAGACGGACAAATGAGCCAAACGGTGGGATTACTCACAATTCTAGGCTTATAATATAAATGTCAGTGTTATCACAATCATGTTTCATTTAATCAGTTTTTGATGATATAAAACATTGATGTTGATCAACTGAAAAACCACAAGACATGAAATACAATAAAGTGACGATCACTCTTTACGCGAAAAGAAGTAAACAAGCAAGAACAGGCCAGAAATCGCCTGACAGTAGACTGATTACCGTTTGAACTTAATAGATATTTCAACTGCTCGATTATACGTGAAGGGAACATGGCATAGCATGTTCTTTTCATAGGCATGATGAAGCCTGAAATAAATGTACATACTCGACATATATACATACATATAAACATATATACATGTAAACATACACACACACACAAACAAACAAAGAAACACACAGACACACACACGTAAATGCATAAATACATGAAACATACCGACAGACACACATATTCCGATATTGATACTTACATCTATTGATATTAATCCCTATACTCAATAATTGACCACTTGGTGTTGTAAATCAATATTGTTCACACAAGCAAGCGCATGCACGCACACACACACACACATACGTATGTACGTACATACATGCATGAATATATATATATATATACACACACACATATACACACGAAAATATATGTGTCTGTGTGTGTATATATGTATGTATTCATATGTATATATATATATGAATGCATATATATTTATATAAATGTATATACATATACAGATGCATATATGTATATATATGAGTAGTATATATTTATAATATATATGTGTGTATGTGTATATAATATATATATATACTGTATGTATACATATATATGTGTGTGTGTGTGTGTATGTGTGTGTGTGTGTGTGTGTGTGTGTATAAGAATCGTTGTCATACAGCATGTTTACACATGTCTCAACATAAGAAATGGTTCTACAAGTAGAGAAAACGATTGCTCGCGATGTTAAGTGAAGGGGTGTTAACCAAGAATTGAAACCATTTTGAATGCTCACATCGACGAGAAGTTGATATTTCTTCTATGGCGCTTGCCATTCACAGTTATGTATAAATCACATTCCAAAATAGAAATATTGCAACCAGATCAAAGAAAAAACGTGTATAAATATAAATGACATAATATCGACAGCAATGACAAATATATATAGAACACTTCTGGCTCTTGCACGGCGCTTTACGAAAATCAACTGAATAACAGATTGTTGCCATATTGAAAATGATTATAAAAATTAAACTGAATTAAGCATCATCATGGCATTTTTTAATTGTGTGTAGATTAAAATGTAATATGCTGTTTTGACATGTATCAATATATTTTACATATATCATTTGCTTGTAATTCTTTATCATAGATATAATTGCTAACATCACCGTAGAAGTTAAAGAAAGTCTTTTTGCTTTTTATAGTGACGTTTAGCGATCTATTTTCATCTTTCCGACATAAAAAAAGTGATTTTGCCCGAAGGAGTTTGAGTCTGCAACAAGAAAATAACTTCAAAAATATGTCTTTATGTTCTATATAATAAATGTTTAAGGTTTCAGTTATCATGGCCAAAGCCATGCTGCAACATTGTTAAACGAAGACCATGCAAAACAGATTGGAGTGTCACCACTGATAAGGAGTTCACGATGTCTTTCTCTCCCTTACTTCGAGATCTACATTGAAAGCGGCTTCAGAGATCAATTTGTTAGTGAGATAAAGTTATAAAGGAAAACGTTTTGTAACATTTTAATGAGTCATTTGCATCTCAAAACTCTTCGTTTGCATGCAGTATCCCGAGATCCAATTTGTCAAATAGAGGTTTCCTCTAGACAAATAACTTGAAGCACAAATAATGTGAAAAGCCTCATTCCAATAACAAACCTGTAGCTTAGGTTTAACTCTAAAACCACCACGTATCAGGTCCTTGTGAAAATATTGCCTGTTGTCGACAACTTTTGAGAGGTGAAGATAAAACAATTTATTTAGACCAGTGTGCTGATGCAGAAACATTGAACGAACTAACATTGCAAAATCAGATATATCACTCATTTAATAATCATTTCTACTATAGGCACAAGGCCTGACATTTAGGGGGAGGGGATGGTCGATTTCATTGACCCCAGTTTTTCACTGGTACTTAATTTATCGACCCCGAAAGGATGAAAGGCAAAGTCGCCCTCGGGGGGTCGACAAGCACTTCGTCCAGCGTGCTAACGATTCTGCCAGCTCGCTGCCTTTATCACTCGTTTAATACTGACTCCTAACACAGTTCCTAGGCGTCAAATAATGATCTTCTGCAAAATACATAATACAGCATTATAATTCACATAGTATTACACAGGGCGGGGGCTGACTGAATCATTAGCACGCCGGGCAAAATGCTTAGCAGCATTTCACCCGCCTTTACGTTGATCATTGGGGGTCGATGTAATCGACTTAGCCCCTCCCCTGAAATTGCTGGCCTTGTACCAAAATTTGAAATTAATATACGAGTGGGTGCTGAAAAATTCCTGGCGTTAGGCAAAAGAAAATACAGGAAAACCAGTTAATTGTGATTTTATTCAACATAATCCCCGCTCAGATTCACTGCAGTTTTTTCTAAGCCCTGTAAAAGAACTCGCAGGGTTGAGCCTCCAGCTAGACCTTTCGCGACATCCGTAAAGCCAAGAACTTTTCAGCACCCCTTGTAGACAGTATTACACATACTATGTACATACTATGTACCTCTTGTACATAGTATATTGTAGCATGTATCGTGTTGCATAATATAGTAATAATATATTTTACATAACGTGGTAATATGCATAACATATACACTAGTAATGTGCATAACATTGTATAATATAGTAAAATACATATTAGAACAGGGGACGATATGGCTAGAAAAATTAACAAGATTGTTTTAGTCGGGACGTCCTTGATCATACGACATTTGCTTAATGAGATGTGACTTAGGGCTAAACTACCCTAAAATGACAAATACTAACACAAAAAAGAAAACACCAGCAACAAAAGGAGGCAGAGAAGCAACAACATCAACAAAAGCAATAAAAACCAGCTATAATAAAACCTTAGAATTAACGAGAATAACAATAATGGTAATATTAAACTTAGAGTGTAAAAAGCCACACATCCAAGGAAAGAAATTATTAGAGCATTAACAACGGCAACAATGAAAAATGAGAATGCAGAAGAAAAAAGTCTATTTGCAAATACAACATGCAATTTTAACAATCGTTAGCATCATCACCACCACCAGCAGTAATAGCGAAAGCAGCAACATCAACAACAGCACATAATTGAGTCCAGTACATTATAAAGATAAGCAAAACAATGATAGTACCCCACCGCCACCTTCAATACCACAAGCAATAACAAAATCGAACAATCATAGCCATAAATACAAAGACAGTACTTATATGACGAGTAGCAATATCACCAGCACGTAAAAATAACAATGATAATAGTCACAGAAAAACCTTCGTTTACACCTTGCCGCACACCCGAAATACAATTTATTGATTCAACTAAATAGAAGAATAACTAGAAAATGATCTACTGTATTGTACTTGACGGCGTTGACAAGTACCGGCTGCGGTCGGTACTTGCCACAGAAAACGACGAAATCAATCCACAAATTCACACACACACACACACACACACACACACACACACACACACACACACACACACACACACACACTCACACACACACACACACACGTACACACACATGTGTATGCATGTACATGC
>NC_142938.1:39476500-39479000 GCF_046866305.1 Octopus bimaculoides
TTGGGGCGAAAGAGTACAACAAGGATCGCCACCACCCCCTGCCGGAGCCTCGTGGAGCTTTAGACACCATAGAAACCGGGAAACCGGGCCCATGAGCCTGGCTAGGCTTTAAAAGGGAGCATATATATATATACACACACACATGTGAGTGTGTGTGTGTACGCGCGCGCATGTGTCAGTAATCTTTGGATTTCTTATTATAGCCAAGCGGGCCAACAATTCCCATTGCAATTGTGAGTATTTTACTGGACAATAAATCTATATACATCTTCATTTATATAGAAGATGAAAAATAAAATCTCAGATGGCAAAAAGAGAAACGATTTTATTTTTGATCTTCTACATAAATGAAGATATTTCCTCCGTCTGGCTGCTTTTCTCTCTACAAAACGGAAAGTTACATTGCGGAACACTCATTTTAACGAGTTGAATTTATTTATCACCCGATGAGATACATTTGCGCCACCGGATGCTCCTGAACCAGTTGTTGAGTGTTCCACCCAAGAGGAATTCGATGCTAGATGTGTCGAAGCAATTATCGTGATTAATGATAAATTCTCGTATATTCCATCTTCCGTCTTTCATTTGCTATACAGCTAACGATCACTCTGAAAGTGACCGTGCTTTACCAGTAAGCTACCAGGTGTAAGTCATTCGCTTTATTATCCTTCATATATATATATATGAGTTCTTGAAAATTGGTTATTTTCCCTAAAACTATATATATATATATATATATATATATATATATATGTATATATATATATATATATATATATATATATATATATATATATATATATGTATGTATATATATATATATGTATATATATATATATATATATGTATATATACATAAAGATAGATAGATAGATAGATAGATAGATAGATAGATAGATAGATGTATACACACACACACACATATATATATATATGTATATACATACATAAATACATATACATAGATACATATAATAATACAAAAAATATGTGAGTATATGCATATATATGTACATGTATGTACATACCTACATCTACACGTATATATAGATGCATATCTGGGTACAGGATGTCACAAAAAAACGTGGACAAAATGAAAAACAGAACATAAACAGAGCACAGAAAACAACAGGCCACATAGAGAATATTTCCTTCATCAGATACATGCATATATATAATGCAAAGATACATATATATGTATGTATGTACGTATGTATATGTACCTTTCTATTGATGCACACACAGACACATTCATATGCATACATACATATTTACAAATACATACGCACATATAGTATAGTCATGCATACTAAGGAATACAGATGTGCAAGGTGTAGTGTGCAAGGTGTAGAGTGGTGTGTGTGTGTGTGTGTGTGTGTGTGTGTGTGTGTGTGTGTGTGTGTGTGTGTGTGCGTGTGTGTGTGTGTGTGTGTATTTATGATTTTATACATTTGTTCATATATGTTTATTTATCTGAATTTATTGAGAATTGTTTATGTCTTTTAAATCAGTGGACGTGTACAGTAGACTGAACGAAACAGCGATCAGAATGTACGCGTTTATCCTACACAAAACATTAACTTACATCAGACTCTATACATATCTGGTACCAGATTATATTGTACAGCACCGTGTTTTGAAACTACAAAATAAATAAAAGCCACACGCACGCACACGCACGCACGTACACATACGCAGGCAAGCACACTCATATACATGCACAATACACACGCATACGACATATCAAACGCTCAGCATCCATTATGAAGCCAGCTGTTAAAATTAATCTAAAAATCCTCATATCGTTCATTGTTCCAAATATGCTATGACTGTTATTTCTGATTGTTGTTTTGTACTTCTTTTGATTTAATTGTTGGATCTGATAAACTTCACCACAAATTCGTTTTGCTTCTCGAAACCTTTACTTCTTTTATTAATTGCTCTATTTATGACAAACGGAAAGATTTAACTATTTTTCTATATTGAATACCTATACTTATTTGGTAGGTTTATCTTTTAGCTGCTTTTGTCATTAGACTGTGGCCATGCTGGGGCACCAGCTTGAACTTTTAGTCGAATGAATCGACCCCGGGACTTATTTTTTAAGTCTGCCACTTATTCTATCGGTCTCTTTTGTTGAACCGCTAAGTTATAGTGACGTAAACACACGAACACCGGTTGTCGAGTGGTGATGGGGGGACAAATACAAGCACACACACGTTGATATATATAAATATATATACGACGGGTTTCTTTCAGTTTCCATCTACCAAATCCATTCACACAGTTTTGGTCGACCCGAGGCTATAACAGAAGACACTTGCCCAAGGTGCCACGCAGTGGGGCTGAACTCGGAACCATGTAGTTGGGAAGGAAGCTTCTTACCACACAGCCACGCCAGCACCTTATGTGGAGTTTCCCATAATTCTTTCAGAAATGAAGTTTGTTTTTCTTTGTTTTGGGGTTCTTTCTAAAACTGTGTAAGGGATTTTGAGAGTTT
>NC_142938.1:39484000-39499000 GCF_046866305.1 Octopus bimaculoides
GATTTGACTGCTATTTTTCAGCGTGGCGGTATCTCTTAGATACCCTATATTATAATTTTAAATAATTGTTACCGTTGAAGGTTTTTATTCCCATGCTGGCCACTTGATAAGATCAATATTTAAAATATCGATCTTATCCTTATTTATATAAATGTATATATATATATAGGTAGGTAGAAGGTAGGTAGGTAGGTAGGTAGGTAGGTAGGTAGGTAGGTAGGTAGGTAGGTATATGTATGTATGCTATGTATGTGTGTGCACTTGTGTCACGTATCAGAAATAAGAATACAAATAGCAATATACTAATGATGATAATAAGGATAGCTAATAAATAATCGAACGACATGCAGGTGAATATCTGAAGAGGGTAAGCAAGGCTTTTAGCACCGACAAAAGAATGAACGGCGGTTGAATGTTATTGGCGAGAGAAACAATAACAACAGCATCAAAAACTGAGGAAGTAAACGAGAAGAAAAGTTGGAGACGAACAGATTAAGACGTTGGGTGGGAGAAGAACGGAAAGAAAGAAATAGTACTTTTGTCTATTTATATATGAATAATATATATATATATATGTATATGTGTGTGTATACATATATATATGCACATATATATATATACATATATATATATGCATATATATATACATATATATGCATATATATATATGTATACATACATATATATATATATATATATATATATATATATATATATATATATATATATATATATATATATACATATATATATATGCATATGTGTATGTATATATTAATATATATATATATGTACGTATTTATATATGTATATGTGTGTGTATACATATATATATGCACATATATATATATATATACATATATATATGCATATATATATACATATATATGCATATATATATATGTATACATATATATACATATATATATATGCATATGTGTATGTATATATTAATATATATATATGTATGTATGTAAACATGTGTGTGTATATATATATATATAATATATGTATGTATGGATGTATGTATGGATGTATGTATGTATGTATATGTGTATGTGTGTATGTGTGTATATAGATAGGTATGTCGGTTGTGTTGTTGGTATAATGTGGTGTCTGCTGATATTTAAGAAACTGCGTTAATGAAATATCAAGCTTTCTATACGCGGTAGTGAGTGTATATGAATATACACTGGCGTGAGTGTATATGAGAGTACACATTTGTGGATGTTTTGCGTGAGTGTGCATGCGTGAGTGCGCTTTTGATTGTGCATATGCGAACATCTGTGTATGTATAGGTGTGTTTCTTGTAAGAGAGTGTACCTGCCTATTTATGTTTGAGCGTTTGTGTTCGTATGTGAATATGTGTGTGTATATTTGTGTAGTCTGTACCTATGTGATTGGGATGGAACGTATATTTTTGTATATGTGCATGCCTGCCTGTTTCTATAAGATGTTTATGAACGTGTGAGCGTGTTGTGCGAGTGTATATGTATGGCGTTGGTGGCAATAAGGAAGCTGAAGGCAGTATGGGTTGGCAGCTGAGAAAACGGTGAATTTCTATGTAACTGGTAACAAAGCGAGAAATAGCAGGCAGTGATACCGATGAATAATCTAATTTTTTTCCCTCAAGGGACGGTCAGGAGGTACATAAGAATTGTGGTATGGTGGGTGAAATGAAATGGGGAGTCATAGATATAGAAGAAAGAGTTAGTGCAGGAGAGAAGGAAGCACTTAAAGAGGTATTACTACATAGAGGGAGAGAAGCAAAATATGAGGGAAATAAAGAAAGCAAGAAAAAGAAGGAAACAATGGCTAAAGACAGCAATAAGAATCAATAATGAGAGAATGCAGAGTGGGTGGCCTTAACCTAACTCTAAATAATTATGTGTTGATGGAAAAATCAATATTTGTCAATGACAAACAATATTTTCGTTTCGATAGCAGTTACAGGAAACAACTTTGAACGTGTTTTAGCATCGTTCTAACCTCATTAGTAAGGTATAGCTTTAACTTATTTTCTAATAAGACTAGAATAAGCCTGGAACATGTTCAAAGGCAAATTATTCTATTTGATTTATTTTAAAGTTTTGTATGAAGGAAAGCTTCCAACAAGAACTTTAATGGTGCCTTGAACCTCGAAAATGGTAACAACTGGACAGAGTGTGTTCCTTACGCTTGTCGCAGAATTAAAATGATATTGATTTTAGATATAGCAACCAAGTTTTAAATCTGTAAGGGGGAAATGAATAGGAAGTTATATAACGTTAAGATTTCCACAAGGTCTTTGAAATGCTTCTTCCTTTCAGTTGAAACACTGTTGTAAATTCACTGTGAAGAGGAATCCAAAACTACCGGACGGCCTTACTTGCAGAACTGAAGTACCACATAACCATATGTGCTATAAACTGAAAGAGTTTTAGATAAAGGAAACTGATAGATTACATAGTCGAAGCCTTCTGCGACTGAAGATGAAATCGTTCCCATTTGGAGTTGAAAATGAGTTTCTACAACTGGATCTCCTGAAATACAGTGTTCTTCAAAGTTTAACTTTAACTAGTCAGTTCTTAATACAGCACGATTATTGAAGAATAGAAAAATGAAAGCATTTATATTCCTGGGTGTTAGCTACACACACACACACAGATAGACATATAGACAGGCAGGCAGGTAGGCAAGCAGACAGCTAGATAGATAGACAGATATATAGATAGATAGATATAGCAATAAAGGATAACTTTTTTCTTAAACTTCATCAGTGGCCAGCATAGATATATATAAACAAACTAACATTTTTTTTTATGGATACAGATAAGATGATAATTTGTTTTCGAACGCAAAGATGCCGTTAGAACAGTAGAAACATTGGGTAATTTACCCCTGACATAGCTAAAAGTATTTGTCTGCAAACAGCCTTGAACCCATATCTTTTGATATTCCGGATAAGTACTTTACCATTAAGCTAAACTTCCACCAACAAAACAATCCACTTTTTAGACGCCTTTAAAGCGAAATGTGCAACAAAATATAAACAAACTAACATTTGTTCTTTTTTATAAGCGCTGAAATGTGTATATAAATACAAATAAGATGATAATTTGTTTTCAAGCGGAGAGACGCTGTTAGAACTGCAGAAACATTGGGTAAATTACCCTTAGAAAGTAAAGAAAAATTGTCAACAAACAGCCATGGGACTCGAACCGGTGTCTTCAGTACAAGCAGGGGTACTACTTGGACTGGCCCCACGAGCATACACCAAGATAAACCATTGTGTTATATATAGCCCTGCCCTCTTTATTTATGTTGTTCAGCCCCCGCTTCCTCCTCCTCTTCTTCTTCTTCTTCTTCTTCTTATTATTATTATTAGTAGTAGTAGTAGTAGTAGTAGTAGTAGTAGTAGTAGTAAAGACGAAGAGCGCGATTCGATTGTATAGATATTTTATTCGTTGAACAATATTTCAAGAGTACGTCTGTCTTTGTCAAGTTCAAAATATGAGGGGATTAAAAATTCAAAATTACAGAAATTTAAACGTAAAGTATGAACGAGAGCAACCAGCATCCACACGTTGATGGAATGACATAATCGGTTTTTAAGTTTTATAACAGGCAGAAAACTGTTTGATTGAATATTCTTCTTTCTCTCTTTTTCTTTCCTTTTTTCTGTCGTCTTCCTTTTTCTATTTTTCTCTTTCTTTCTGACTGTTATAAAACTTAAAAACTGATGATGGCACGAAGTAAATCTGCAATGCGTTGTTTCTTGGCTTATTAAGTGGACATGTTAGATCGTATGACTGGAACGTCTGCTTAGATTAACTCTATATACCTCCACCCTGATATAGAAAACAATATTTTAGTATATATGCTCAGGGATATATGAAAAATAAGTCTTACAAAATATTCCAAGTTTTGCTTCCCTACCCTGTATATATATATATATATATATATATATATATATATATATATATATATGCATTATTGCGTTTATGTGATAGCTAAAGATAACTTTCTTTTATTAGCCACACAGGGCTGCACACAGAGGGGACAAATACAACTGTAGAGCTTTTCTTTAAGGAAAAAAAAAATCCGATCAAAAGGGATCGGTAGGGGCAAAAAAAAAAGGGTATCGTATATCACAGAAAATGTCAATTGTGTAAAATGGGGTAACATTAGGTTTATCCATGGAGAGAAAAGCCTACGAAAAAGACCATGGTAACCTCAGCAGGGAATAGACACATGAGAGCGAAGTGCTCTCTCTCTCTTTTTTTTTTAAATTTTTCTTTTTTTTTTTCGATTTATAGGATCATGCTCAAAGAGGTATCGTCACTCGCACGCACCATCTTTGCTACATTCACCCACCTTTTAATGAAACTTTCACGAGACAAAAACTGTCTCTCTATTCTCACCTTCCTTTTCAAGTGATACTTGAAAAAGTTGATGAGCGATTGGCCAGAGAGGTAAGTTTTCGTCTCTAATCCTTTCGCTCGGGTCCACCACACACATTCTTTCACCATGGCCACCAGTATGATGAACTCTGCCTTGCCTTCCCTGTTGAGGGACGGTGGTGGAGCAATTTGCACAATAGACTAGGTTGACAGGCGGACTCGTCCCACACGTGACAGCAGCCGTTCGGCATAAGCCCACAAGTCGGAAATCTTTGGACACTGCACGAGTGCGTGCAGAACGGTTTCGTCGCTCTGACTGCTTCTCGGGCATGTCGGTCCGGTGTGTCTCGAACCGTGTCTGTAAAGCTTATCCCGAACGGGTAATGCTTCTCGATAGCACTGCCAGGCCAGGGATCTCTGGTGGTTGTCCATAGGTCCCGGCCCGAAAGTTGTCCTGAACAGGCGGGTCAGGTGTTCCTCGTCGACGCCCAGATTCTGCCCGAGATCGTCGTCGCACCTCCCCTCCACTAATCCTCTATAGAACGCTTTTGTGGAATCAAAGTTGCACAAGATTGGTCCCGGACGGCAGAGTTGCTTAAGAGCAACGCGACACTCGCGGTGCCATTCGCCGAGCCTAGGTCTCTGCTTAATCCATGACTGCAGTTCGGCTAAGGAAACGAGCTGCGGGAAAGCGCGCCGCACAAACGGCGACCACACCTGTTCACCGTCGTCTAGGAAGCGCCGGAGATGTCGCAGTCTCAGCGCATGTCTGCGCATCATCAACCACGGCATACCCAGCCCTCCATTTAGCGGCTGTTGACAGCAAATGGATCGCCTAACCATCGGAACGCTTCCCTTCCACAAGAAGCGGAAGAGTATGCGTTCCAGTTTGGTGATGGTAGGGTCGGGACAAGGCACGACAGTCAGACGGTATTCGATGACGGATGCAATGTACGTGTTCGCCACCTCCGCCCGACCTTTTAGGGATAGCTTCCTCTCGGCCCATTGCCGGGTGGGAGTGACCACCCTAGTCGTTATTTCGCCCCAGTTCTTCTCCATTTGGAGGTCCGGACCGAACCAGACTCCGAGCAATTTAACCGGCCCGTCGGTCCAGCGTCCCACAGTGGAGACGCTGTTAGACGGCATGGGCTTGCTTCTCCAGGTGCCGAGCCGCAAGCCCACTGACTTATCCCGGTTAATTTTTGCTCCCGTTACCGCTTCGTATTCTTTTAGTCTCTCGCCGACCAGCTCGATGTGCTTTTGGCTCGACACTATGACGGTGACGTCGTCCGCGTATGCAGACACGCTCGTCCCACATCCCAGCTCTCGTGGGATGCCCCTCAGCGTCACCAGCTTCCGCAGTAGAGGCTCAAGAGTCAATACATACAGAAGGGCCGAGAGGGGGCATCCTTGACGAACCGAACGCATGATGCCGAAAGGTCTGGATAGATGACCGTTTACGCGAGCTACCGAGCGGATGCCGCTGTATAAGGCAGCGATCCAACCGCGGAAGACGGGACCGAAACCAGCCGCTATGAGGACGGCTTCCAAGTAGTGATGGTCTACCCTATCGAAAGCTTTTGATTGATCCAAATTGATCAGCGCCCCACCCATGCCAGGTTCCTTAACTACCCTGTCCATGATGTAGCGGATCAGATGGAGGTTGTCATGGATACTCCTACCCGGCACGGTGCACGTCTGCGCCCTGCCGACTAGTTTCTCGATGACAAGCGCCAACCTCTCGGCTAACACTTTGGCCAAAATTTTCAAATCTGCGTTGAGCAGAGTGATGGGCCGAAAATTATCTATGATGTTCCCCTTGTTTGGGTCTTTCTTTAGTAGTGCCACTGCTCCTCGCTTTACAAAGACGGGGATGCTCCCGTTTTGCTGCCAGTTGCAGTAGACAGCTGCCAAGACGCCTCCAAACAAGTCTGGCATATGACAATAAAGTTCGTAGGGCAGACCATCCAAGCCTGGCGACTTGTCTCCCTTACAGCCTGCCATCGCATCCCGTACGTCCGCGGCTGTGATGGGCCTTTCACAACACTCCGCCTCTCTTGCTGAGAGTCGTGGCAGGCCATGCAGGTAGGCACTAAAGTCTACTCTGCGTTCTGACCCACCAGTTGTCCCGAACAGTCGGGCAAAGTGCTGTTGAAAGGCCTCGCACATCCTTTCAGGCTCGAGTAATTCACGCCCTTCTTCATCTGTCAGAGACCTAATGGTGGCTCTGTTGCCTCATTGCGCCTCCGCTACTCGGCAGTACTAAGTGCCTCTTCTAATTTCTTAACTAGGTCTCCCTCTATTCTATTTCGGTCTAACGCTAGGGCCTTACTGTACCTAACCGATTCTGACTTGATTGCTTTTTTGAGGGCATACCACCATCTGTTGTTGATGATGGCACCCGTTAATGCTCTCTTAACTAAAGTGCTAATCCGGTCCCTGTAAGCCTGGCGTGCCGTGAACGACGCGTTCAGCTTCCAGTAAAGATAGACAGACAGACAGATAGATAGATAGATAGATAGATAGATAGATAGATAGATAGATAGATAGATAGATAGATAGATAGATAGATAGATAAACAGACAGACGTTTATGTGATAGCTAGATATAGACAGACACAGGCAGACAGGCAGGCAAGCAGGCAGGCAGACAGACAACTAGATATATAAGTAGGTAGATAGATAGAGAGAAAGATAGATAGATAGATAGATAGATAGATAGATAGATAGATAGATAGATAGATATAAATATCTGTGTGTATGTATGTGCAATATATGTCTTTGCGTGTGTGCTCTTGCTTTAATCATTTGAAGGGTTGCATATAGCGAAGTGAGAAACTCTAAGTAGCGATAGAGAGAATCATCTGCTTCGAACGAGTAAATTGATTCTATTACATCTATTGTGTACTATTTATCGTGTGTTCACATCAGACGTGTGCGAGTATGTGTTTGTATCTATAAATTAACAATCAGTTTATTCTACGTCTATCCGTTGATCCATCCATTTGTACATCCATGTATCTACTTATCTGTATATCCATCTGTTTCCCGCCACAAGTAGGCTTCCTATAGCTATCGCTAGATAGCAATAAACGGTTATATGATTTGTAAAATGAGACGAGCTAGTGCTGATTACGTCAATAGGCTTAAACAGAATGTAAATACAAAAGAGAGAGTGATAGGGAGATCGAAAGAGTAGGAGTGAGCAAGAGAGAAGGGATAAAGTGGCTGTAGGGGCCAAGAAAGGGAGGATAAAGAAGGAAAAGTTTTTGTGTTTCAATGAATGTGTGTGTGTGTGTGTGTGTGTTTGAGTATGTGTGCAGTGTGTTTTCTTTGTATCTATTTTTATATTTGTACTCATGTGTGCTTGTGTGTGTGTGTGTGTGTGTGTGTGTGTGTGTGTGTGCAGGCTTTCCTGTTTAAGTATGGTTGTCGGTTTGTATATATGTGTATGCTTATGTATATTTCCTGCCGACTTATTGAGAAATGTATTGATTTTTCAATTGAAAATGGCTGAATTGTGGAAAGGTTAACATGAATAGCCTAACGAGCGAGATGGGTGGGGGGAATGAAATGAACCAGAGGTGGGGGAAGTTAGAAATATTCAAGAAATGTAAGCGCAAATCATGAAAGTGACAGTAGTGGTGAAGGGGAAAATCCAATGAAGGGCAAAATGGGTGAGACATAAACGAAAGAATTAAAATTTTCAACTCAAAATGGCGGCGATATCTAATTAAAGAGGTTAACAGAATGAGCCGGAATGAATGTGGTATCAGAAAAGAAAATTCAGAACAAAACCAGATGGCGCTTAGCAAGCAGCGAATGAAATATATATTAAAGGGTGTGAGTGGGGAAATGCAGGAATAAAAGAGTAGCGAGAAGTAGTAATAATAGACAGTAATAAGGAAAACCAAATGAAGATATGTAATAAAATAATAATGAAAGAATTTAAAAGTAAATTTAGATATCAACAGTAAATGGTGATCTGTAAAAGGAACTAATACCGAAGGAGATATTACTCGATGAATGAAGAAAAGAAATATTTGGAAAATGTTAACTGCAAGCAATGATATGACAAACTGAATAAAAACAGAAAATACTGACAAAAAAATCACAAAGAAAAAGAAAATTAAGGAAAACTTGTATTGGAAATATGTAAAAGGAACTAAAAGGAGAAACAGGTGACACACAGTGACGAATGGTGAAAACAGGAGAACATTGAGGAAACCAAACCAATGACGGGTGAAAAAGAAGTCGCAGAAGCGAAGACTGTGGTTGATAAAACAGTTCTAAATACATATCTGAATAAATTTTCAATACATTTGAAGTGTATTATGAAAAGAGATAAATATCCACCAAATCTAATTTTGATGTAGTTGATTGCCAGCAATTTTGGACATATTTTATATCAAAGATTTCATCGTAAGAGAAAGAAAAGCGCCATCGGTGTATGAAGACTAAAACACCGTCTCACGTCGTTGTTAAGAGCAAAATGCCACACTTTAGACATAAATCGTTATTTGTTTATCATTCAGATTTTCCAAGAGCAAAGGAAGGCGTCTGAAAATCTACTCTGTCTATCATTTGGAAACATAACAGAAAAGCATGTTAGCTTACTCGGGATTTACTTACTGGACAGCGCGTTGCACGTTTCTTCCCTGCTGTCAAACGTTATTGCAAGAAGATTAATTTCGAAACTTTGGCACTTCTAGTTTTGTGTAACGTTCCTGTTCTGCCTTCAAATTTCTATTCACTTGAGACGTGCGAATCTGTTGAAGATCCGGTTAATTTTCCATTTTTAAAGCATTTTAGCTTTGGTAAACTTTCAGTTGATAATAGCGCCTTATATTCAACATCGGTCTGTCAAAGGATTCTGGAAAACTGCTACTTTATGCGAGCAATAATAATATAAAATATACCCAGAAAGATGTTAAACCTGTCTGTCTCGTTGGGATTTGGAAAGACCAAAAGATAATAAGGAACGAAATGGTGAAGAAATGGCACAGAAATTGGGATTTTGAAGACGTTGATAAAGGTGCTATTTAGATTTATCATACGAAACTAGCAACAACGAAGACCTTAACTTAACAAAGCACGATTGCCTAGGTCAGATAAGTAAGAAGTTATTCTTCCATACCTGGTTTTCAGCAACAGAAATGTAATCTAAAACACATGACTTTCATAAAACATCACCAAAACTTTTGACAGGATCATAAGTTAAAACATCTGTAAAAGCAGCATTAAAATCATATAACAAAATTATATGTTCGTAAAATAAGAGGCAAACAATCAATCGTTTATATAAATAATAATCAAACAAGTGGTACCATAATTCTTCTTTTTTGCGTTGTATTTATTACCGGCTAAATATAAAGACCCAAAGAATGGCAAAGTTTGTGCGTGTACATATATAAAGGAGACAAAAGGAAAGAAGACAACACAAAAGGGAAATATTTTGGAAATGCATTAATTTAATGCTCAAAGCAAAGGGAAACAATTTTGACGTTTCGGAAGCTATTCCATCATCAGCATTAAGATAGAGGGGGAAAATAAATGAGAGTGAATGAGAAAAGTGTTTGGATAAAAACAAACGTGAGTGTTAGGAGCCAGGTGGGATTATATTTCTTGGAGAAGAGTTAGAAGAAGGAGAGTGTGTGCGCGCATATAGAAATGTTGCCGTGCGTTCAGATGAGCAAAAGGGAGGTATTTGTTAATGTGTAGAAGAGTGCAAGTAAGGATGTATAGTAGCGAGGATAGAGTCAGATGTTATAGAGAGATATGTATGTGTAAATGCAATATGACGCGCGATTGTGGAAGAGGTGGCAAGAGGAATGTGGTATTTACGATAAAATACTGTTGAAAAATATCTATATAAAAAGTAATAGCAACAGTAACAATGTGTGTGTGTATGTATTACATTTGTATGTATGTATGTATTTACTCGGCTGCGTACATCCACATGGTTCTCATGTGTAATAGGAACAGTAACAATGTGTGTGTGTGTGTATTACATATAGACTGTTTCTGTGTCTGTGTTTGTCCTCTCATCATCGCTTGACGACTGGTGCTAATGTGTTTATGTCCTCGTTATCTAGCAGCTCGGGAAAAGAGATTGATAGAATGAGTACCAGGTTAACAAGCAACAAAAAATATTGGGATCGATTCATTCGACTAAATAAAGAATTCTACTGACTGAAACAAGTAAAGGGTAATATATATATGATGCTACTGTTGCTTGTAGCCCCAGAAGACATCTCCTACAGCTGGCTATTGACACTATCTGTGCCCTATCAGTATTTGCAACGGGAAGTCATCGCTCCCATCTCCAGCCTAACATGATACACACGGCCCCGAGTTTCTTCCATATTTTACGATTTTCGTAAGTTTGCACAAGATTTTTGTTCCTTTTTTCTCGAAGAATTTTATTCTCTGCGTGAATTAATTGAAACTCTCCGTGTGAATGTTTTTTGTTTTTTCTCTCTGCATAAATTTGTTTTTCCTCGTCGCCACTGTTGTAAAGGTCTTTTGCTACTGTTGCATCTGTCTTTTGACGACGGTTATCGCTCTGACAGATATTGTTATATTACGCAGTCATCGATAGAGTGGTTCTATCTGGCACTGTACGATCCCCAGTCGTACAGTGCTATTATTCTCAAAAGGTTGGATCGTTATAACGTCCACTCAGTATCACAGTATAATTACTATATCAGTACAGACATGACTACAGACACTGTCTACACGTACTTTCGACGTTCTGACCTTTCTCGACCTTCCCACTCCTGATCTTCTTTGTCGACGGGCTACTGATTTATTTATAATTGATGGCTACTACCACTTTTTACGGGGAGGGGTGTGCAATATCACTATACAACAAAATTATAACCTGCACTGATTTTACTACGATGTTTCGTACCTGAGACGCCACTTCTAAATAAACAGGAAGATGAGATATGGGTAATGGGCGCATATGATATAGTTCACGATGTTTTGCTCCTTCATCAGCACCAACCTAACCCATTAATCATCCACGAACTTATAGCTGAAATAGCCTTTAAAAATAGCGGTGTAACGTTGCACACACACACACATATATATATATATATATTTATATAGGTTAGAGACAGATGTTCCCTATATAGAATAGACTTCCTCCCACCTTCCACCTTTACTACTATCACTATTATCCTAACCCTGAAATCTATTTTGTCGTCCCACTAATCTCTATCGAAACATCTTCAACTCCCTTTCCTAACACAGTTCTCCGCAAAATCATTCCATCTTTAAACTCCATCCTATCAACACCCCAAATGTAAAATTCTCCCCTGAAGAAGGAAGCGATGTCATATGATAATGGATCCAACTAACTATCATTATTCCGGACCACCAAGACCCTAAAAACTTCTGTTGGATTCGTAAAACTCTACCCACTTAACTCTTGATATCATTTACATTCTGTAAGTTGGACTATTTTATATCCATACCTATGTGCATCATTTGTATTAAATGTATTTAATATTCAATATAAACCGAATAACCTAACTTGCATCTCATTACATCTACTCACATATATATATATATAATTTATATATATGATTTTAAAATAAGTTTTCATTATCTATAAAAATAATGATAAAGTGGCCAGCAAACATAATCCAAATGTGAAGAATATATAATAAAAAGTCAGAGTACAATATGCAAATGGGAGCATAGACATCTTAATATCAAATGATTTCGCTTTCTGTGTCGAACCAACATTTAAGGTTCATCAGCTAGGCTTACTACGTACACTATTTCAAAAAAAGCATATTTACCTTCCCGTGCGTGTTTATATATTGTGAGAGATGCCGTGGTTTTGGAGGGTTTTAAACTCCTCTTTAAAGCAAACAGGTGCATATTGTACCCTGACTTTTTATTATATACACACACACACACATACATACACACACACACACACACACACATACACACACACACACACACACACACACACACACACACATATATATATATATATATATATATATATATATATATATATATATATATGTATGTATGTATGTATGTATGTATATGTATATGTGTGTGTAGAGTGAGAGAGAGAGAGAGAGCGATAATCTTAACAAGTGATGCAAAAGTACTGCTAACACACCAGAACATGATATTTACTTATATAGTTGTAGTATATCATGGTTTCATAACGAAATACCGTGTCCCTACGTATTTACGTACCAGCTTCCACGAAAGTGTTTAATATGTAAAATTGGTATATCCAATAACGTTACACCGCTATTTTTAGTATTTAACGTCTATGACTACTAGGAGTTGTCATTCACGCTGTAAATTGCTCCGATGGGTAATTCTATGTTCGCTTCACTGGATGGTAATATTATCTGGAATATATATACTTGAAATCAAGTTTTTTAAGAACCCATCTACTTCAATACACAAATAGGCCTGTCAATACAATAAAATCAAATTTAGCCTAATTAGATACAATCCCGACTTCGGCGTGAAGTCGAGGTCAACCCTATAGTTTTACAACCGATCGGATTTCAGTTTCAAACTAAACTCCCCTCACTTCCGCCTGAATCCTAACCAATAAACAAGTGATTGAATTCAGTTTGCTTTGAGCCAAGCTGGTTGAAAGACGCTGAACGAAGCTGCACAGAAAAGTATGCCCGGTTGCGTATGCAACTGCTAATACTCTGTGAAGTAGAAACACGTGTAGGTCATCGTAACCATAAAATAAGCTGTATGACATTTTTTATCGTTATAATTATTATGTGCGTTTATATATATATATGTATATATATATATGTAAGTATGTATGTATGTATGTATGTATGTATGTATTTATGTATGTATGTATATATGTATGTATGTATGTATGTATTGATGTATTGATGTATGTATATACACTGTATATATATATATATATATATATATATATATATATATATATATATATATATATATATATAGTGAAGTATATTTGGCACTTAAATGTGGCTGACCCCTAAGGGTGGATGTTACTGTTGCTTTTAGCCCCAGGAGAACGTCTCCTCCAGCTGGCTATCGACACACATCTGTGTCCTGTCTATATTTGCTAAGGGAAGTTATCTTTCCCATCTTGATCTGCGATACGTACGGACTCGAGTTTCAGGGTAATTTCCCTTCTTCAGCGTACGACAATCGCCGACCTTCGATGAGAAAGATATTTCCTGGCAAAATTTATAAGTCTTTTTCAAGTGAAGTTATTCACTGATATCGAAAAAGTGAAAACAAGCAATGTTAAATCTCTACCTCGTTCAGAGATTTAACATTGCTTATATATATATATATATATATATATATATATATATATATATATATATATATATATATATATATATATATATATATATATATAATGGTCGGTAGTTGGTTGATTGGTTAGCTGGTTGGTTGGCTGGTTGGTTGGTTGGTTGGTTGGTTGGTTGGTTGGTTGGTTGGTTGGTTGGTTGGTTGGTTGGTTGGTTGGCATTTTGTTTATTGTGGTTTGCTTTAAAAACCCAAAGAAGTCAACGAAGAATGAAGGCGTTTAAGAATAAGCTAGATTTTTCTCAGTGGTTGATGTTGATCCAGGTTGGCGACAATTAATTGTTAACTGGACAGTTAATTACTGTACGTTTCCATGGGAGATTTCTAACAGTGTAACGTTGAAAATAGTGATGGTGGATGAGGTGGTGATGGAGGCGGCGGTGGTGGCTGTGTTGTTGTTGTTGCTGTTGTCTGTGGTGGTGGTGGTGGTGGTGGTTTTGGTGGTGGTGGCTTAGGTGGTGGTTGAGGTAGTGGTTGTAATGGTGGTGGTGGTGGAAGTGCTGGAAACGAGAGTCTTTGGAATGGTGTTGACTTTTGTACTAGAGCTAGTGGTGTGTACCTGCAAGCCAACAATGACAGCACAATCGTAATGGTGTTGGAGTCTGTGTGCTTTGTCGATATAACGTTGGTTCTATTTTATTCTGTTGGTATTAGTTACAGGGTGGGAGGGTGTTTGATCATACCGTTGTTGGTAATGATAGTCAATATGGTGCCGATATTGGTGGTGGGCATGAGAATAGTTATGGCATTGGAGGTAGCTTGATTTTGATGATGACAATGCGTAGTAGTAGTAGTAGTAGTAGTAGTAGTAGTAGTAGTAGTAGTAGCAGCAGCAGCAGCAGCAGCAGCAGTAGTACTAGTAGTAGTAGTAGTAGTAGTAGTAGTAGCAGCAGCAGCAGCAGCAATAGTTATGATGGTAGTCTTTGTGGTAAAGGTGGTGAAACATGACGTTGGTAAGTGTGATGATGGTACTAGGACTATTGGTCCTGATAATGTTGAACAACGAAAACGGCGGCAGCGGCGGCGGTGGGGGGGGAGGGGTTGGTTAGTGATGGTGGTAGTTTTGGTGGTGGTAGTTTTGGTGGTGGTAGTGGTAGTGTCCCTAACGGCGTCCAATAATGCCATTGGTATCCGAAGTGAGAGGCCACTTCCGTTTCAAGCCCCCATGCTATGTTTAGCTGAATTCCTTATTAATTTCTGCCACCAGTGGCTGCCACAGCGGTAACCTAACATTAATTATGAACCTGGCCACCCTCCAT
>NC_142938.1:39504000-39516500 GCF_046866305.1 Octopus bimaculoides
ACCACCAACACCACCACCACCACCACCCAAACAGAAATTCATCTCGTATCCTTGCTCATTATCAACACATGCTTCTCATGCTTCTCATCCATAAATTGTCCACTGCTGAAGTCGGACAACTTTAAAAGATACAACGCTATGGTAATGAAGATTTAAAAAGCTTATCTTAGCAATCTTTCTCTTTCCCTTCGAACACTTCATCTCTCTCGCTCTGACGACTTTTTTCATCTTCGACTCTGTTACCATTCTCTCAAACACATACACATCCCTCCTCTCTCTTCCTCGCTTTCTCTCCCTCTCCACCTTTCTGATTCTCTCTCTCTCTCTCTCTATCTCTCTCTCTCTCTCTCTCTCTCTCTCTCTCTCTCTCTCTCTCTCTCTCTGCCTTTCATTATAATTCTGTCTCGTTGCAATTCTCTTTCTCCTTCTGAGAACTGTCATCTCCGTCAGCCGAGTGTGATGTCGCACTTGAGCTTATGGTATATCACTCTAAAGAGAACTGCACTTCATTGACATCACACTTCAGTAAACATCATTTGTCGCTACATTTGCTGCCACGTACGGTGCTCATGATGCTGTTCATGAGTGGCGGATAGAGATGAAGATTATAATGATGATGATGGTGATGGAGATGGTGGTGTAGGTGATGATAAGAAACAGGATGATGCGATCATGATGATAATGATGACTATGTAGTGGATTGCTATGACAATGGATTTTTAATAATTATGAGGTGGAGGAGGAGGATAACGATGACGATCAACAACATAAAGAAGAACCACTATAATAGTAGGAATAAGTATGGTGGTGGTGGTGGCGGCGGTGGCGGCGGCGGCGGTGGAGGTGGTGGCGGTGGTGGTGGTGGCGGCGGCGGCGGCGGTGGTTGCGGCGACGGCAGAAGCACTAGTAGTAGTAGTAGTAGTAGTAGTAGTAGTAGTAGTAGTAGTAAAATAATTTGCTAACAATGAGGTCATGAAGATTTATTTTTCTAGAAACTAAATAAGGTGTCGCGTGGGAAATGGGGTAAAATATTCGCGTTTCGAAAGAAAACAAAAAAAAAATGTAAAAAGAACATTTGAAGGCGAGTTTTCAAAACAACGGGTATCAGACAAAATGCTACATGCACGTCGTTGAAAGTCAGAATCATAATCGAAATAAATGAAAGGCCGTAACGAGCAACAGCACGTGCATCCTACCAGATCTCCGTCCGTTTCAAGTGCATCGTTATTGAACCGGCAGTCCTTGAGACTAATCTCTCAAAAGATGTAACAAGCAAACCTAACAAAAACAAACAAGGCTTAAAAACATACAAATAAAAGTGAGACACTTGATATATGCCAAGGTCAAGTACAAACAAAATGACCTTTTTAATTTAAGGAGACTGGTGCACAGCACAAATTGCGCACCGATTGATTCTTAAAAGCGGTAAGTTAATGGGGCCAAAAGTGAAGGGAAGATTTTAAAACCATTGAAGAAACCTTTCTCATGCACTTTTCGTCCATTAACATCCGGATTTAGAAATAAAGAATATTAGATTTGAAATGTGGGACACAATTATCGTTGTTCTACATTTGTAGAACCAGTAGCATTATGCATGAGTGTGTGCGTACACAGACACACATGCATACACAGACACACATGCATACACAGTTGTGTATATATATATATATATATGTATATATATATATATATATATATATATATATATATATATATATATATATATATATATATATATATATATATATATATATATATATATATATATATATATATATATATATATATATACAAACATATATATACATATATATACATATATATGTATGTACGTATATATATATATATGTATATATATGTATATGTGTAGATATATATATATATATGTGTGTGTGTGTGTGTGTGTGTTTGTGTGTGTGTGTATGTACATGTATATATATGCATGTATATATGTTTATATGTATATATGTATGTATGTATATGTGTAGATAGATAGATAGATAGATAGATAGATAGATAGATAGATAGATAGATAGATAGATAGATAGATATGCCTCCGATTTCCCGGAACCCTTCATTCCATACTGCTTCCTGTTTATAATATTCTCCGGCGCAAAAGAGGCCACATAATTACTCGATACACACCTGAGTAACTAAATAGAAACTCATACCCACATTTCTAGTGAATCATGCATGCTAGAAATTTCAATTAATTAAATATTGATTATTGTAACATGTTTATTGATACACAGCGAAACAGGATTATTAAGCAATTAAATAGCTGTAATAAATATATATAATTACGTGTGGATTAACCCGTTTAATGAAATAAAACAGATCTTGTAAGCTAATCATAAAAGTTCCAAAATTAGACTGTGAGCAATAGGGATTAATGTGTTTTGTAAGGAGGGAGTCTTCATTGATTTGTCAAGTAGCAGGGGAGATAAACAGAGTATTTGAGGTTGATATTATTTGTGCTCAGGATTTTTATTTGTAAGTTTAGATTTAGTATTTAGTATTTCAACGCACATCATTCATGGCGCACTTATTAAACATTTCATTCAGATAAAGTTTGTGGAGTCGCGGGGCTTAGTGATTAGGGTGTTGCATTCATGATCGAAAGCTTGGGATTCCGATTCCTGGACCGAGCGATGCTTTGTAATCATGAGTAAAGCACTTTATTTCGTGTTGCTTCAGTCTACTCAGATGGCAAAAATGCGTAATCCTGCGATAGACCGACCTCCCATCCAAAGTGGAATATATACGTTTTAGAAACCTGGAAACTAGCTCTATAAAACTCGGGAGAGAGCTTCAACGTTTTATCTATCAGATAATGCTGCTTCATATACTTAGATTGTTCCTTACATAATGTTTTATTTCATGCATCAAATATGAGACATATAAATCAAGCTAAATCAGACATTGGCAGATTAAGTAAAAGAACTGTAAATAAGAATTACCTGCTTTGAGCTGCTGGTCAAATTCACAATATCTATATTACTGACTGTTGCAAGAAAACCTTTTGCTAACTGGATATTTATAATAATTATCATAGGTTTTATATCACTCAAACCTCAAGACATAGAATATGCCAGCAGTATCATAAGAATTGACAGAAGACAGAAATTGTTCTCCAAACTGAAAAAACGTAACCCTATTCGACTAATGATTTGCGATAAAAAATTTCCTACTCTTCTTTGGATGTAAACATTGATGCAAGTGACTCAAACTGAAATCACTGATTTAATCAGGCGTTATATAGTCAACCACATATTGCTCATAATTACTGGGATCTTATATCGAGACGATGGTCTGTTAGAAAAAAAATACTCTAACACCTATAGTATCAATAGTATTATGAAAGATGTGCAAGTATTTTTAAAGGCCTAAGATTTAGCATAAAATTAAACACCTAAGTGAAAATTATCAATGGCATATATGTAAATTTAAATCTTAGTAAGGGTCGTCTTTATCCCTTCAAAGATGAACCATAGAAACACTCTGCTATGCTAATAGACTCCCTAACCAAATTATGTCTCTCGAAATCTAATAACAAATATATCTATTTCACTTTTCAGCTTATGTAACAATTCTCAACGACCACGGCCCATATTGAAATGAAGCCTTGAAGTGGAGCAATTTCAGTGCTAGAATTGTCCATGCCTCTACTACAAATAGGGCTAAAAAGAATAAAAGATCAAAAACACACAATCATTTCATCCATCACAGGTTTCTGCCCTAATAGTCGAATTTTCTATTGTCTTATAAGTAAACATTTCTCCTTCCAAGTATAACATTTTAATAGAGATACAATTAAGTTCTCTTATTATAGAGCACACATCCTAACGCTATAACTTCATACAAGTTTGCCAAATCAAAACTATGTAATATCAATAATATTTACATTGAAGGCCAAATAATTAGATGTTGGGTTCATAATACCTCCTATCGAATAAATTCTAGATATTTAGATAAAAGAATAGTTTATAGTTGTTCGGTAGGAAATCCAACTAAGAATAAGGTATAAATTGACCTCGCTCAGTATTAAAAGTATTAATACTGACCTCGCTCAGTATTAAGGCTCAGTATTAAAACAATAAACAATTTCATTATTTCAAGAATCTAACCCGTAAGCTCACAACATTACTCTCGGATACTTATGGCACCCGAAGGACAAGACAGAATACGAGTTGAAATGATGTATCATTGTTATAGTGAAAACATGCTGGATGACAATGGATTCACTTATCTCTACATCGAGGATCTGCCGAGTTATTTACTTCAGAAAAATCTTAGATACGATGACTGAAAGGATCACAATATATTGCTCATAATTACCGGGGGCTTACGTCGAGACGATGGTCTGTTAGAAAAAAATACTCTAACACCTGTAGTATAAATAGTATTATGAAAGATATGCAAGTATTTTTAAAGGTCTAACATTTAGTATAAGATTAAACACCCAGGTATCAACTCATCAGAAAATCATTTGATTTTCGAACTGGTACTGTTTCCAACATTTTAGGTGTTAGCGAGAGTGGACTATACAACATTAACTTCAATATTATCCACTCGCGAAATATTTTTTATAATCTGCTCTCCTAGAATTTACTCGTAATTTATCAATTCCTAAAACTTATTCTATAAATAAACTTCGTTAGGTTTCCTTTACTTGTTGACCCCTTTGTATATTTTTCGGTCAACCTCTTCTCTGCATTTTACTTATAATAAGTCAATTATTTATGAAGATTACTTTATAATTTTTTTATTATTGTATAGATCCTTTACTTTATCGATTTCCAAGTAAATTAATTCAATGAACATTGATTAACTTATTAGTTAAAAAATAATTTAGAATGCATACTTTTTTACTCTTTTACTTGTTTCAGTCATTTGACTGCGGCCATGCTGGAGCACCGCCTTTAGTCGAGAAAATCGACCCCAGGACTTATTCTTCGTAAGCCTAGTATTTATTCTATCGGTCTCTTTTTGCCGAACCGCTAAGTTACGGGGACGTAGTCACACCAGCATCGGTTGTCAAGCGATGGTGAGGAGACAAACACAGACACACAAACACACACACACATATATATAGACATACATACGACGGGCTTCTTTCAGTTTCCGTCTACCAAATCTACTCACAAGGCTTTGGTCGGCCCGAGGCTATAGTAGAAGACAATAGCCCAAAATGCCATGCAGTGGGACTGAATCCGGAACCGTGTGGTTGGTAGGCAAGCTACTTACCACACAGCCACTCCTGCGCCTGTGAAGAAAAATTCATCAATGTTAGTTCATTATTGATATTAGGTGTTAGCATCAATTTGTCTTCTAACCGATTGTTGAGATGAGTCATCTTATATTTAATTTCATGAGCTCACATACTCAGGTATACATAGCCGTGAATACAATGATTTTATTACTTGTATTATTTAATTTTATAATTCAATGAATTTCTGAGTGAGTGAATGAGTTCATGTAATTAGATCAATCGAGCATGACATTTACCGAAACAATTCGATAACAGTTTCAGTTTTTCAATAAATCAGTTGCTATGTAACAAAACTGTCCGATGAACGGGAACGTGAAACTCCGAGTAACAGTCTTTTGTTATATTTCTGCTGCTTTTAGATAAAGTATATATATATATATATATATATATATATATATATATATATATATATATATATATATATATATATATATATATTATTAGACTTTCTTACAACTATTAAAATGTCTAATTGATACACACTGCTGTTTATATCCTTCCTGACGAGACTGATGCGTTGCTCCACATTATTCATCCTGTCGAATTTATTTTGAATGCATCCGTTGAAACATAAGCCGATGGTATAAAGATATCAATGATTTAATAACAACTTGAGCGTTTGTCTCCATTTTCAGTTTTTCCTATGTATATATTTATATGTGTGTGTGCGCGCGCAGTGCGTGTGTTTGTGTGTGTGTGTGAATACGAGGGGTACCCAAAAGAAACCGGAATTTTGCATTATTTTATTCACTTAGTTTTACGTGTTTACATTTTCATCGCCTTTTAAGTATTTTCCATTTGAAGCAATGCATCAGTCCAGGTGCCTTTTCCACTTTTCGAAGTAGTACTAGAATTCTTGCGAAGTGATGCCTTTTAACGCCTCTGTCGTTCTTTCTTCACATCTTCCACATCTGCAAAACGTTTTCCTTTTGGTACTTTTTTCATTCGAATGAATAGGAAAAAGTCGCAGGGAGAAAGATTGGGCGAATAGGGATGGTGGGTAAGTGGAGTCAAGCCATTTTCGGAAAAACTGTCTCACACTCAAGGCGGTGTGCGCATGCACATTGTTGTAATGATAACACCAGTCTCCATTTTCCCACAGGTCGGGCGTTTTCGTTTCACTGCGCTTCGCAAACTCTTCAGAATTGCCAAATAAAATGTCTGGTTAGCAGTTTGACCAGGAAGAACAAATATTGTGTGGACAATTACTATCGCATCGATGAAACAATTCAGCATCGTCTTCACACTGGACTTCGCTTGACATGATTTTTTTAGGTGTGGTGACACTGAATGCTCCCATTGACTTGATTCGTTTTTGGGTTGTAGCCATAGCACCAGCTTTCGTTAGTAGTGATAACCTTCGGACAAAAGTTCGGATCAACTTCCAACTCTTGTTTCAGTTCACCTCACGCATTCAGACGTGACTAGTTTTGATCTTCCGTGAGCAAGCAAGGTACAAATTTTGCTGCAAACTCGTTTCATTCGCAATTACTCGCTCAAGATTCGATGGCAAGAGATCCAGTCATATCAACAAGTTCGTCAACTGTCCTCCAAGATCAGTTGATGAATATTCGTGATGTTTTCATTCGTTCGGGATGTCGTCGGTCGCCCTGAACGAGATTAGTCTTCAAGCGACAAGTGACCATTCCTAAAGCGTAAAACCACTCGTAAATTCGTGTTTTACTCGTGTAAAAACATCCTTGGAAACTATTTGAAGCATGACAACTGTTTTGGCCGCTGTTTTCTCAAGCAGAATACAATTTCAAAGAAGAAAGTTGTTCCTTCGTTTCAGCCATCATAAAAATCGACGAATAGGTGAAAACCACTGCAAGACAAAGACGCACCACGTGGCAGTACAACCACACTCCACGACGCCGGGAGGTAGACTGATGCCTGAGGGTCGCATCAAGTGGCTTCTAGCGGCGGAAGCCTGATCTACAAAGGGCTTGTCGCACAGAGAACGTTTCCGGCTGCTTTTGGGCACCCCTCGTATATATATATATATATATATATATATAATTTTGTGGAATAAAATCCAAACTTACAGAGAAAAAATTCAATTTAGCAAAACTAAATCAAATTTCCAAATGCAGAATATATGTATATAATTTAGACGAAAACCACTATTAAATAATTCAGTAATGAAGAATATAATTCATACCCTCCAGAAAATAAATATATCATAAACATCTTATTCTAAAAATACAATAAAGTACATAAAAAATAACTATTAAATGGTATAAGAATGACTACGCACGTTTCGTGGCTATATTTTCAAACAGATAACTAATAAAACCAATTCGATTCTTAATTCTATTAATAATCAAATTTATCTATAATTAAATCTATTCAAAAATATAGCCACTCGTCAGGTCTAAAATAAAATGATATTAATAATAATAATAATAATAATAATAATAATAATAATAATAATAATAATAATAATAATAATAATAATAATAATAAACCAATTTATGTATTGTCACTTACAATAAATATCAAATAAATATATAAAAAATACTTGTTTTAACAATAAATAAACAAATGATCAAAAAACATTTAACAATATTTCTTAAATTAAAATTGTAACTTATCTTTTCGAAGAATTGCAGTTAAACTAAATTTAAACGTAATACGTAGAACTTAGCGTTTATAAGAAATATATCGCGTGAAAATACGGAAAAAATATGGAATAATGAGATAGAAATATGTATTTAAACCGTTAAGATGATATAATGTATTTTAGATGTGAGAATAAGAAAAAAAATTAATTGTAGTATATCATTTACTTGAAAATTGTAAAGTGTAAATAACTTATATCTAAAATTCGTAAAATACGTTATATATAATAATATCCATAAATGAAGCTAAATTACATTAATGTAATCTATTTTCATTAATTTGTTTATTTAATTATTCATTTTATAAACAACATAGTTTAATCTTATTCTAAATATGTAATATATTCATTATAATCTCGTGCTACTTTATACACATTCTACTACTACAAATCATAACTACAACAATTAGTAGGGTTTATATAAATACATAATTTAGCTAAACTTATTATATAAGAAATTTAACTTATGTCTGCATTTAATTTTTCGTTCATCTTGGGAATTAATCAATTTTTTATTATCAGCTAATAATATCTCCTTAAATTTATTAGTATATAATAAACAAAAAGCACAACCAATTCGATGAGATTTAGCCTTACAAACTATCTCCCGATGTAAATTGTACATAATATTTTTAGATTTTAGTTCCCATATATATTTACTAAGGCCAGTAGAATTAATTAAATTTCTATTCTTAAAAGAATTCATATGTTGAGCCACATGTAATTTAATTTTGTTAGAAGTCGACCCTATGTAAATAGCATTTAAATTATAACCATTCATATTATTTCAAACATAGTACTCAACGCATGATAATAATGTAGAGAATTTACGTTTGTTTTACTTTTTAAAATTTTGGAGACAATACAACTGTTGTTTCGACCTGTTGTAGTTCACTGAAGCCACTTGTATATGAATAAATTGTGAATATGTTTATATACATAGGTTACATAAACATTCATTTAGCTTCGCTGCTCAAGCATGTGTTAACATAAAGGACCTCTGCTCAAAATGATGGAAATTTTGATACAGAAATACAGCTGCGAATTCAAAGGGCAGCAAAAGCATTTGGTGGCTTGGAGTCACGCGTTTGGTGCCAACAACATATAAATAAGAATATAAAGCTGGCTCTTTACAAATCATTTCTCTTACCATCCCTGTTATATTCCTGTGAAACTTGGACTTGTTATGAAAGGCATTTTAAACTGTTAGAACAATTCCACCAAAAATGCCTTCATCGCGTTTAAAAAATTAAATGGAGTTCTTTTACTCCAAACACAAATGTCCTTGTATCTGAAAGCATCACCTCAATTAAATCTATGATTTTATGGAACCAATTGAGATGGTGTGTCTGGAATGGTTCCAGATGATATAGAAACCCTTGCATCGGATCGAGTTGGATGGCGAACAAAGGTATGGAGTGGAGCAAAAGCATTTGAAGAAGCCAGGATAAGGCAAGTAAGACTCAGAAGAGATCTAAGGAAGAATGTAACGATCGAGGTGAATGACAATGACCTTTTTGTGAGCACAGTCTGTGACAGAAATTGCCTGTCTTTGGTTGGCCTCAAATCTCATCTGCGAACGCATGGAAAACGAACCTCAACCAACTATTCTGACTATATGTCTTTGCACACCTTTGAATACAGTGTATGCCAGAAGGTTTGCAAATCCAACAGAGGCCTCAAAGGACATTTTAAGATCCACAAAGAACAGAACTTATCTGCAGATCTTGGTGGTCCAAATCAGAGGTGCAATCTATGTGTGTGTCTTTTCAGAACGATGTCTGGTTTAAAAAGCCACATTAGACTCCATGATTGTGCTAAGGTGTAGGTACAGGAGGTGGTCAAACTCTGTATAAGGAGTAGACAACCACCTTATATGTATATACAGGTATGTCATATTTTCCGTTGTCTTTTTATTTAATTCTGAAATATACCTTAATCAGAAGAAGCTTACACTGTCGTCGAGGGATCCAGTGCTGACTCGCAAAGGCGTGACTGAGTGGTAAGAAGTTCACATCCGGGTTCAGTCCTACTGCGTGACGTATACTAGGAAACATGGGGCCCACAAACGCTTTGTCAGAGGATTTGGTAAAAGGTAACTGAAAAAAGCAAGTCGAATGTTTGTGTGTGTGTATGTGTGCGTGTGTGTGTGTATGTGCGAGCGCGGGTGCCTGTATGTGCGTGTGTGAGTGCGTCTATGTTTGTGTACTTTTGCGCTTCTATTTGTCCACTACCACCAACATTCGGCAACCGGTGTTGGTTTGTTTATGCCTCATAACTTAGCGGTTCGGCAAAACGCGAGTCGAAGGAATAAGTACCAGGTTTTAAAAACATATAATTACTGGAATCGATTTGTTCGACTAAACTCTTTAAGGCTGTACCCCAGTAAGGTTGCAATCTAATGCCTGAAACAAGTAAAAAGATAAAACATAGAAACATATACACATTCATACACATACAAACACATGTGTGTATGTATATATAGATGTATATATAAAAATGAGAACGTGTGTCTGTCTGTCTGTCTGTCTGTCTGTCTGTCTGTCTGTGTGAATCCCTAAAACTCGAGAACTACGCAACCAATTTCATTCAAATTTTACACATGCCTTACTTATGGTTCCAGTTGTGTTTTAGTCCAAAAAAATTATTAACTTCTTGCAGAGTTCGAGCACACGGCAACATAATATCTCCTCCACTATTTAAGTATTACGTGTCAAAAGTGAAACAAAAACACTCATGTCAAATACTTTCACTTTAAAAATGAAACTATTCCACTAACTGAAACAATCACATTTCGATACTGTAATGACAGATACTTTCACAGAGAGAGAAAGAGAGAAAGAGAGAGACAGAAAGAGAGAGACAGAAAGAGAGATGCATATGTATACATATACATGTATATGTACACCATTTCGATACTGTAATGACAGATACTTTCAGAGAGAGAGAGAGAGAGAGAAAGAGAGAAAGAGAGAGAGAAAGAGAGAGAGAGAGAAAGAGAGAGAGAGAAAGAGAGAGAGAGAAAGAGAGAGAGAGAAAGAGAGAGAGAGAAAGAGAGAGAGAGAGAGAGAGAGAGATGTATATGTATACATATAGATGTACACGTATATGTATATATATATCGATCTATACATACATGTATATGTATACATATGTGTAGATGTATATATATATATAGATGTACATGTAATATGTACACATATATACATATATACATGCATACAGATATCTATACATATATACACCCATCACACACATATACACATGCACACAAACACACACATTAGTCATTTGTTTTCTTATCCAAAACTACGTCAAAAGTACTGAATGGATCTTTATGAAATTTGGAAAGTATATTCTTTGCATAACGGCCATAACTCCCATGAAAATTCATATATTTTTGATGTTGATGAAATTTTAACCCGAACATAACAGATGAGCATTATTTAGAAAATGATGTCACACGTTATCGAGGCTACCATTCTTTCTGGATGTGCAAAAGGGGATGACGTCTTTATTCCAAGAATTCCTCTTACTCCATCAGGAGCAGACATTCCTTTTACATTCAGAAGACTACAATTCCCCCTTCGTGTGACTTTTGCCATGTCCATAAACAAATATCAGGGTCAAACACTGTCTGTAGCTGGTCTTCTCTTGGAAGAGCCCTGCTTCTCACATGGACAACTGTATGTTGGCTGCTCAAGAGTGGGCAGCAACAAAAAACCTATTTGTATATGCTCCACAAGGGAAAACAAGGAACATAGTTTACAATGAGGTGTTATAATCACAACAGCAAGAAAGTATGTACATGATCACCTTCTTTTACGAAACTTCATTGACTTTCATATATTTATATCGATATACATATATATACGTGTGTTTGGGTGCGTGTGTGTATATACATCTCTATATATAAAGATGATTCGTAGTCTAGACGGCGTTTTTAGATTTCATTATCCTCTTTAACCCGGGCAACGCCGGGTATTTCTGCTAGTAGATATATATATATATATATATCTTTTATCTTTTAATTGTGCGTGTATATATATATATATATATATATATATATATATATATATATATATATATATATATATACACACACACACACATACCTATATTTATGATTATAAATGTTAGAAAAAATATGCGTGACTTCTGTGGTAAGAACCTTACTTCCCAACTACATGGTTCCGGGTTCAGCTCCACTGCGTAAAAACACATTGGGCAAGTGACTGAATTGGGTAGACGACCAAGTGAGTCAATTTGGTAGACGGAAACAGAAAGAAGCCTGTCGTATATATATCTTTATATATATAGCTGTGTGTGCCTTTGTGTGTGTGTGTGTGTGTGTTTGTCCCCCTAGTACCGTTTAACAACCGGTGTTGGTTTGTTTACGTCCGGTAATTTAGCGGTTCGGCAAAAGTGACCGATAGTGACCAGGCTTATCAAAAAAAAAAAGCAAGTATGGAAGTTGATTCATTCAACTAAAAGTTCTTCAAGGCGATGCCCCAGCATGGCCGCAGTTAATGACTGGGACAAGTAAAATATAAAGATAATTATGTTTCTCTGTATGTGTTAGTCTTGTAATATTTTTATAACGAACAT
>NC_142938.1:39519000-39521500 GCF_046866305.1 Octopus bimaculoides
TATATATATATATATATATATATATATATATATATATATATATATATATAAATATACGTACACATATCTTTCTCTTTCAAGTATTAATCTACTCTCTTATTCTCTTTCTGTCACCATCTCTATGCCTTTCAACACAGACGCTAATATATGAATGTATGTTTATATAGATGTGTATGTGTGTATGTATGCATGTGTCTAATATATATATATATATATATATATATATATATATATATATATATATATATATATATACATGCATATATATCTATATATGTATGTGTGTGTATATAGATATATATATACATCCGATTATATATATTATATATGTGTGTGTGTGTGTGTATGTACAAATAAATATACACGCACACGTATATGTGCCTGTGTGAATACGTCTTTTACCCTCTTTTTCTTTTGGTCATTCGAACATGACCATGTCGTGGCAAACCTTGCTGGGTTTAATTGAACATATCGATCCCTTCTTATTTTATATTAGTTCTGGTACTTTTTTACGGATACATATACAAACCCGTGAGTGTGTGTGTGCTTTTGTGTGTATGCGCGTGTGTCTGTGTGTTGTCTTATATATCATTTTACAGAGAGACATTCCAAGATTAAGTAAAAAGTTATTTAATATATATATTGTGATTATATTTATATTTATATAGTCAAAGAAATGGTTGTGACTGCGTGAGTGTGTGTGTGTGTGTGTGTGTGTGTGTGTGTGTGTGTGTGTGTGTGTGTGTGTGTGTGTGTGTGTGTGTTTGTATGTGCTTATAGGACACTCCATGCTGGAATTATTATTAATGAAGTCTTATTTGCTTTAATTGAACAACATAATGCATTTCTCTTGAAAATTTATCTTTCGTGAGAGAAATTACATTGTTAACCAATATGTCTATAATTGCCCGGTGTTTTATACATTCCGTTAAATACAGACGTTCAATATACTTTTTTTGATCAATCTTTTATAAAAATTTCACCTTGTCTATTGCCAGAATGTTTGTTTCGTATAATATAATTTATATGTAGTTTCTTTTATAAAATATAGGTTATAAACGGTTTGTTTTTGCTGACTGTTGTGTCTACTGTGTTTTATTGTAATGAATAAAATACATCTGTGTAGTGTCTACTAAATTGTATTTCCGTTATTCATTAGCATTTGTTTTATTCTGTTCATTTAGTTCTGTAGTGTTTCTTTACATAGACATCTTATAAATTGACGTTTTATATCCTTGTAGATATTTCGTATTTCCATGCATGTATAGGCATTCAGAGACGTTTTAGTGCATCCCCATCATACATATATACACGCATACTTACTTAAATACACACACACACTAACATACATACATACGTACACACTCGCTGTTTCTTGCTCTTCCATTTATCACTAAAACTGGAGTCGTTCAGTTACCTAAGCTATGCTGGATATTAAAAGTAGACCACCTTGGAGATAGATAAGAAAATATGATGAAGACAGGTGATAAACTTAAAGACGTTCTACAAGACGAAAGCAATAAACAGAAATGCGAACAGCCATAAAATTGTTTTCCGAAAACAACACTAAAGCTGTCGTGATTTGCAGAAGGAATAAGAACAAATGTTTATTAGTTATTATTGATAAAGACGAACACAGCTGCTAAATTAGCTACACACTAAATGATTTCACTAGATTCATAAAAATTAAGATATAATAATCTTTACTTAAAAATTAAGCTACGAATTAATTACCAACAAATCAGTACAATTTATTCCTACGCTAAAGAAACAGATGTGAGTCTTTTATCTCTTTGATTTTTAATATCTACAAAAGCGATCATTCTTTTCTATCTATAATTGCCCAAAATAAGCTCATGGACACGAGCTCAACAAAGAAATGCATAATATGATATAATATTATTAATTAGTCAACAGTGCAGTGATATGTTATAAGTTTATTAGTTCGTGGAGATATTTTAGAAGAGAATAATTTTATTGGTGTCCTCATGAAAGAAGCAATTTCCCACAAGTAACTAATATACATTTCTTACCTAGGCACAAGGTTACTCAAACAATTAATATTCTTTCGAATTTTGGCACAAAGCCCGTAATTTTAATGGAAGCGGTTAAGTCGATTACATCGCCACCATTTCTCAACAGGCACTTATTTTATCGACCCTGAAAAGATGAAGGTTGACCTCGGTAACATTTGAGCTTAGAACATGAAGCCGGAAAAATGGCACTAAGCATTTTGTCCGGCATGCCAATGATTCTGGAAGCTTGCCGCTTTAAACACAAACAATTAATATTGGTTTCATATTTTGGTACAAGGCCAGCAATTTCGGGAGAGGGGCTAAGTCGATTAAATCAACCCCAGTATTTAACGTGCTTATTTTATCGACCCCAGAAGGATGAAAGGCAAAGTCGACCTCGGCGGAATTTGAATTCAGAACATAAAGACGATAAACAATTAATATCAAAACTCTTAAACCAGCAAACATCATGTGAATGATGAACC
>NC_142938.1:39529000-39534000 GCF_046866305.1 Octopus bimaculoides
ATTCTCACCTCTTTCTCTCTTTTGTTCTTTCTTTCTTTCTTTCTTTCTTTCTTTCTTTCTTTCTTTCCTTCTTTCTTTCTTCCGTTCTTTCTTACTCTCCTTCTGTTTCGGTCTCTCGATCTCTGCTCTCCGGGCTTCACATTCCAATAAAATGTCGATTCATCTTACTCAAAATTTCTCAACAATTTGGAAGAATACAAGACAAAAATAAATAATTTTAAAATATAGAAAACAAAAATAAACGACGGCAGCAATAAAAAAACCCTACATATCTGATAATTCTGGCCTAAACCGCGTCTTGTCACATATGTTTCTTGATTGATTCATAATTCTTGTTTGCTGTGTTTCTGGCGTTTCTTCTGTGTTTCTTTGACAGATTCTAGTCATGTCGTCACTATAATTGTGGAGATTCTACACAGCTTTACATGTCTATTTATTAGTCTCTGTGTTAGGCATTGTATCCGTTGATGTATTTGGCGGTTAATTTTCTGTATGTGTTCATGTAATATATAGCTGTCTTATCTTTTACTTGTTTTAAGCCTTTCGACTATGCGGCCATGCTGGGGCACCACTTTTAAAGGGTTTAGTCGGAACAAATCGACCCCGGTGCTTATTTTTTAAGTCAGACAGTTATTCTTTTGATTGTGGTTATCTTTGTGCCGAACCGCTAGGTTACGGGAACGTAAACAAACCAACACCGGTTTTTAAGCACAGATACAAACAAACACATAGACGCACGCACTCTCATAGATATCTACATATATGTATATGTATATACGTATGTGTGTGTGTGTTTGTGTGTGTAATTATTTGCAGGATCTGATAGAATCGAGGTGTTTTAAAATAATAACTACACCAAGGTAGAGTCAAGGATAGCATACCGTGTATGAACAGTGTGTATGGACACTCACATACTTACTAGAGTATACACGGATTTATCCTTTCAATTACGCATACATCCACGTGCACAAAATAAATGCACTCAACGTATACATAAAAATCACCCAAGCGTATACTCCGGCATGCAGTGTCTCTCTCAACCGGTACCGAGATAAGAGATTTAATATGCATTCTACACTCTTTGTGTGAAAAATACTAAATGTTAAATCTTATTTTAATTTTGATTCACGCGAAGAGAACGGCATTTTTAAATGATGTAACTGATTCACTCATCAATAAAAAAAAAAGACTAAAATAGCTGTAGTGAACATCAGCTCATTTGTGTTTTGATATAAGTATATACATACACAAACACGCGAGAGGGAGAGAGAGAGAGAGGGGGTTGAAAAGTTCCTGGCTTAGTGTAAAATAAAATACAGTGGGATTGAACCAAAGACCACATTGTTGGGAAGCAAGCTTCTTACTACACGTTGAGTATTCGGTTGTTTGATCATTAGAATTATTTGTTCACTGAATCAACGTATACTTAGCTGAGTATTCCACAGATATAAATGTTCTTATAGTTTTTTTTTCTTGTAAAATCAGAGTGGATATCCTTACATAGTGATATAGGCTCATAAAGCCGATTTCCCAGTTCCTGTGGTATACACATTCTCCCATAGGAGATCAGTTGCAGGAATACACATTTTTACCAGCTGAGTGGAATAGAGTAACGTGAAATGAAGTATTTTGCTCAAGAACACAATGCATCACCCAGTCCAAGAATCGAAACCATAATCTTATACACATGAGTCCAACACCCAGACTACTAAGCTCCGCACCTCCACAGAATCAGCGTGAGATTATATTCTTTTAATTACTTGTTCAATCCACTCGACAAGCTTCTATTAGTTTCCACCAACCCAATTTCATTCACAACGTATGGGTTGATAGGAAGCTGTAGAAAAAAAATATTTGAAGTGACCTCCCTAACCATTGGACCATATTCTGCCTAATATGTATGTATATATGTAAATATGCTTCTTGATGTCATTGTATAGTTGTCTGTGCATTATACATTTTGTGTGTGTATATTTGTGTGTGTATGCGAGAGTGAGTTTTTATGTGTCTGTTGGAGATGCTACTATTTTATTTTGTACACACACGCGTACACACACTCACACATTCAAATGATGAAGATAACCGAACTGAATAACATTTCTTCTTCACTCCTGTCAGATTGTTCAGTTCCACTGATACTGCTGTCTAGTTCAACAGTCTGAGTTAACTGAGTTAACCGAAACATGAACCTTGGAACAGTGAATAAAGAATTTTCAGATTTGAATTTTCAGTTTTAAATTGAGATAACTACATAATTTGGTTATAGCTCCAGGTCACTTACGACCAAAATTCAACACATCTTCCAAAATTGTCCATTAAACAGAGCTGCTGCTCAACAAATGGTTATAAAGTTTCAGGCGAATCACGGCGAAATAAAAAAAAAAACAATAACGTGTAGAACACTGTAAATTGAAAAAACCACTAGAAAATAGCAGCCTTCTTGTAAAAGAATGAAAGAAAATCGACTGAAGGAAAATTGTTAGAAATTTTCAGAACAAAGAATTTCCGTTACCAACTTGCAAAATATTGAAAAATCTAAATGCCTTTCTTTGAAGTTAAACAGTTCTCTGTTCTCTGGGTTTTGTTGTGTCTAGGGAGAGTCATTATGCCAATATAATTAAGACACACACTGTTTCAATTCCACTCCTTTTCTTTATTATTAGTCAATTAATTAATTATCCAGCTCGACACAACAAAATTTGTTTCAACACACGAATTCAGATAAAGAATCTTGCAAACCCGATACAAAAACAAAGTAGTTCTCTGGGTTCTTCGATTCTCATCTCAGCTTAATTTTTATACCATACTTATCATGCATCAGTATACTGAGGACTTGACAAAAGTCAACAGTTTCACTTCGTATTAAAGAAATTTCTCATCAAAAATATCTGAATTTAAACTGGAACCCACGTAGATACGCAGGCGAGCCATTTATCCTACTTGATTGTCAAAGTGTATGTTTGTGGGTGCGTGCCCATACGTGTATATGTCTGTATAAGTGTGTGTTTGTATGAGAGGGAAGGAGGAAGAGAGAGAGAGAGAGAGAGAGAGAGAGAGAGTGAGTGAGTGAGTGAGTGAGATTGTATGTGTGCATATGCGTATTGATGAGTACGTTCATATTGATCAGTATAGATGTTAGCCGAGGACGGTGAGCTGGCAGAATCGTTAGCACGTCGGGCAAAATGCTTACAGGTATTTCGTCCGTCTTTACATTTTGAATTCAAAAGCCACCGGAGTCGACTTTACTTTCGTCCTTTCGGGACGAATAAATAAGTATTAATTGAGCTGCTGTTCTCGCTTTTGTGGTTGCTGTTCTTGCTTTGTGAAGGCATGTTATCTTTAACTCCTTAGTTGCTGGATTAACCGAGTGAAATTTAATAGGTAAAAGGTTAACTTTATGTAGAAACTCCTTTATAAGAAAAGCATATATTTAATGATATACATAATTTTTCATGTTTGAGAAGGAAAATGCTTTTATTTTGTGAAAGAGCAGGAACACGCCAAAAAACTGGAACTATAACGCACGTTTCTACAAGATAATAGAAAAAATAAAAAGCATGAACAAGGAAACTTTGTAGTAGAATACATAGAATTTAAAACAAAAATAATGGCTTTTGCATTGAAAATAACCGGGCTTTGGTCCGGTTTTCAATGCAAAGCCATTATGGAGTGGTGTTTGCCCAGTCTCTGTGACCGAGAGCAGGGTGAGGCGGAAATAGTGCGAAAGATATGCACAGGTTTGTCTCACGATACAATGACTAACACAATACCATGGTGACAGAAGACAGTCGCAGGTATTGGCAACAAAATTAACCGCCAAATCGTTGTAATCTTTGTAACGCAATATAGGCAAACGATGAGAGCGGAACTGATAACAAAAGAGATTTGGTCAAGTTTCGCAAGTTCTTATGACATAAAAAAAAATTAATTACTTGTAGAGACAAACGTAAATCATTATGCAACCATAATATACTACCAAGTATATTAAACTCTTTATAAGTCATTACTGTGTAGTACTGTGTTAGCAGTGCTATGAAATCGCATGTTAAGGTTATCTCTATAGATTTCCTATAGCAATTATAGCCAGCACTGGGTTTGTTACGACTTTCCTGTCCGAATACGTCTAATGTAAACAACAATGCAATTGAGGATGGAAAAATAGGTTGCTTACATTAGACGTATTCGGACAGGAAACGTCGTAACAATTTCTATAGAAAATCTGTAGAGATAACCTCAACGTATAAAAAAGAAAGTCATTCGGTGCAAAAGCTATTTGGATTTCGAAGAAATGGAAAGTCAGAGACCATAGGAAGCAGTAAAGACCAACGATACCTAGATGTCTTAGAGGCTGCTATTTCATGAGAACCACCGGTCGGACCTCCATAAACTGTAGAAGAGATCACCTCATCCACGGTGCCTGAAGCGAACAGGGACGAATACGGCATCCTAACAGTGAGCCTCCCTCCAGCCTACACTATTTTCTTACGAGGATGGAGAGCTGATTGAGTCTAGAGAAGACTGCTAAAGCAACTTACAAAGAATGAAGGAAGGAAGCAAATCAATGTTAACCCAGCCAGAAGACATCTAGACATGGAGAGAAGTCTCTACAACCCTGGTAAAAGAATGTAACATCCTAAAAAATTATGCTAAGTCGTTGGAGCTTGCTCTCTGAGAATCTCTCTACTTCCCAGTTAGCTGCTAAAATATTCATACACTGTTGAACCTGATATTTAGAAATAGTAGAGATTGAGTTACTTCAGGCTCAACAAATCTAAGTTTATGAATCCACTTGGGTGCAGGTATAAGGAGCGGCAGATATTTCATGCTTTTTAAAACTTACTAATTTTATGCACTCATATATTTATTTCGTCCTTACTTTACTTTATATCAGAGTTTTAAGATGTTCATTGCGTAATATTTTGCATCTCGTTTCTTTTTTTATATATTACTTTGTTTTCTCCATTTCCTCACCTCTAGAAACCCTGTGTCCACGTTGTTCT
>NC_142938.1:39539000-39541500 GCF_046866305.1 Octopus bimaculoides
GTCGTGGCCTGACACAGATAGAGAACCTAACTAAAAATCAATAATGGCTCAAAAGCTCTGAACTAAAAGCAGAAATGGAAGGACTGAAAGGACTGATCCTCGATGCACAAGACCAATGTCTGACCACAAACAACTACAAAAGCAAAATAATGAAAACGGGTTGCAAAGTGTGCAACCAACAGAATGAGACAGTTGACCACATCATCTCGGACAAAATGACAGTACTATAACATAAAGATTAACGAGAGATGATTTAAATATGTGCCAAACAAAGCACATGACAACGACCAGGTCATAATCATCTGAGATATATTTGTTCAAGCAAAGAAATCAAATCAAAGCTAATCGCCCAGAGATGATAATCAAAGATTCGAAAAAAATATCACCTACTTATTGATAGAGATTGCAGTCCTTTCTGACCAAAATATTGCCCAAAAAGAAGAGAATTGTCCAAGTATAAAGATGTCGAAATTGAAGTATTCAAGAAGTGGGACATGAAGATGAAAACAGTACCATTTTGAGTATTAGGTATGATAGAGTACTGGGTATTAATGGAGTATTGGGTATGATAGAAAATCGTATGAATGAAAATGTAGATGCTATACCTGGACACACACTATCTAAAAATAGGAACAGCCCACATCCCACGAAAAATAGTACAACCCAAATAAAACAATCCATAAACACAAGACACACTTTATACAGTAAATATGCAATAAAATAAACAACCCCAATAGCTCTCATGGTTTCTGATCTTAACTGATTGGAAGTGTTAACATGTTTATGTTTTGTCTTCGTATAAAAGATGGGCTACAGCAAATATTCTGCTCAATACCCCAGCTGTGCTTGTTAGTTGTTTGACCTTTACCAGTTGAGCATATCCCTCAATGGCTGACGATGTGTGTATCTCTAATCACAAGCAGAAGTGGTATTGGAGTATCATAGCTATGTATCGAGAGGGATTTTGGAGTTTGAGTAGCTCACTCCAAGAAACATAGGTACTTCGTTAATCATCTTTAACCTTTTGAGTGGGATGGGCTACCCGACCTGAAGAAAATTCTGACTGGGCTCCACTTGTGAGGTCATATCTTTATATGAGATCACTATCAAGTGCACATATGGTTGTGATGTATGTACTTGGTGTACCCTTGTCAGACGGGTAGTCATGATAGTTATATTGGGCTTCATATATTTGTACCCCAGTGTCAGTTTTATATCATGCACTGCTCTCACACTCAATAATAATAATAATAATAATAATAATAATAATAATAATAATAATAATAATAATGAGAGGGGCAAAAATAATAATAATAAGATTTAGGTGCATTCAGCCACGACCCCTTCCTATTCAAATTTCCCCTATCATACATATATGTACACAAAACTTCCCCTTCTGGTATACTCCGAATTTCAAAGGGAATGTAACAGGACAAGTTTTGAAAGATGTAATATGCTACAGAATAAATTCATAGATTTTAAACTGGCATTGGACAGTCAACGGGTATTTTTAATTAATTCATTTAATTTACACACTCAATAGTGATTTAAAATCAACTGGATCACTCTGGTTTCTATCATGACACCAAAACGTACACCGCTAACATGTCAATAATTTAATATTTTAAGAGGCGTTAATTAAAAGAATTAAATATATCCAATCTACTTTCATAAAAGATATATAGTCAAATATTGGTAGATAGATAGACAGATAGAGACTGACCTATGAAACATTGTAAAGAAAGTAAGGTTTCGGCATTTTTCTAACCCCTTCCTTAAATCCCTAAATGACTATATGACCAGCAATAAATAATCACCCAACACACACACCCTCGCAGACAAAACAAAGAACATTTACGAAATAAATACTTCCATACACTCAAGACTTCTTACAAGTGCCATCACCAAAAACATACAAGAAAACCCGTAATTCCACATACAATGACATAAATACAGAAGCAAAAGATCTAGTCACCCGCCTTAATATAGAGGATCGCTTGGACTGCCTCGTCACGCGACTCCCCCATAAGGACTATAAGCCGAACTTCCTCTCCAATCTCAAATGGAGGCTGATCAACCCCTCTAAATGTGAGATAGTAAACGTACTCTCGATACTATCAACTCCGATATCAGAAGATCTACAGGGTTGATTCAATGGAACTCCGCAGCTTTGAGAATAAATCAGCCTATGGATTCACCCAGTTCGACATTGTCGACTTCTGCCCTTCCATACCTAAGCCCCTCCTTCTGAAAGCCCTGAATTTTACTGAGTAATACACCAGCATTAGTGATCTTGATATCAGAATTACCATGAATGCCAGAAAGCTAATTCTGTTCCACGACGATTCTTTCTGGGTGAAGAAAGAAGGCAATCTATTGTTCGATGTCTTTATGAGGAGCTTTGACAGGGCTAAAATTGCCGACCTTGTCGGGTCATCTTGGATACCCTCAATAGACGTACCCACCCACATAGGTCGGTCTTCAATAGGGACGACAGCCT
>NC_142938.1:39546500-39554000 GCF_046866305.1 Octopus bimaculoides
GATAGATAGATAGATAGATAGATAGATAGATAGATAATGTCACTCGTGGCGATGATGCTGGAACATGATGATGGGGTGGCAGTGATAATGTTGGAGGTGGTGTCGATAGCGCCCATGCATGATTGTTACTTCGGTGATGATTCTGTTAGTGTTGTTGGAGAATTACAGGAAGATGACGCCATCATTCAGCAATGGGATAGGGATACATATTTTTTTACAGCGTACTCTAGCAAAGCAGAAGTACATCATTCGAAGTGCGGAACCAGTCTATATGAATGTCTGTGTGAGTGTATAAGTGTTTGTATGTATGTGTACGTTTGGTGTTTATGTGTGTGCATGTATGTTTTTCATCATATGTAGATATGTGTGTGAATATTTATATGTTTGAGCGTGTGTGAATATTTATATGTTTGAGCGTGTGTGAGTATACCTTTATATATGTGTGTATGTATATGTCTATATATGTGTGTGTATGTATATGTCTATATATGTGTGTGTTTACGTCTATATATGTGTATGTATTTGTACGATTGAATGTATGTATGATTGTGGTGTGTAAGTGCATGTATGTGTGTTGGTGTATGATCATGTGCGTGTATATGTATATTTATTTGTGAGTATGGATGTGTATGTGTAATGTGTGTGTGTGTGTGTGTGTGTGTGTGTGTGTGTGTGTGTGTGTGTGTGTGTGTGTGTGTGTGTGTGTGTGTGTGTGTGTGTGTGTGTGTGTGTGTTTCTGTGTCCGTGTATGCTTGCATGGTATCTTCAATATTAAATTGTAATTTCAGACACGCTATGTAAAAAGTGGAAAAACTATATTTTCGCCACTGAAATTGAAGAACTAACTTTTTCGCAATCCCCATAAGGAGGGGAATTTTTTACAAAGTGATTCGTTATCCTTCCCACTTTTCTACTTGACAACACCCCTTAATAAAATGTACGAAGTAAAACTGAATAAACCTCCATCTGCAGCGGAGAATCAATAAGTCCGCTCATAAATATGGATGAGTTGAAAATATATGCAAGAAATGACAACTAACACGAGGATCTACTATAGAAAAATAATAAAGATTCAATTAAACAATTTACATGTACATCGGATTGGGGGAAGGAAATATGTTAAGATCGCATAGATACATGTATATATGAGTGTGGTGGGGTGCGCGTGCGTGTATGTGCACATGTGACGTTGTATTTTTTTAATATATGCAATATATATATATATATATATATATATATATATATATATATATATATATATATATATATATATAATATATATCATATATATTATATATATTATATATGTATGTATATATGTATATGTGTGTATGTGTGTGTTTGTGTGTTTGCGTGTAACTTTCTCTGCGTAACACACACGTACTGAAAGGTGAGCTAAATCATTATTTTTACAGGTTTCATAATCTGTACTTTATTTTAAGTGTATTTATATACATACATGCATACATACATACATACATACAATATATAGATGTAAAATATATATTGTATGTATGTATGTATGTATGCATGTATGTATATAAATACACTTAAAATAAAGTACAGATTATGAAACCTGTAAAAATAATGATTTAGCTCACCTTTCAGTACGTGTGTGTTACACAGAGAAAGTTACACGCAAACACACACACACACACATACACACATACATATATACATACATATATAATATATATAATATATATGTATGTATGCATATATATATACATATATATATATATATATATATATAGAGAGAGAGAGAGAGAGAGAGAGAGATGCTAGATAGATAGATAGATAGATAGATAGATAGATAGATAGATAGATAGATAGATAGATAGATAGATAGATAGATAGATAGATATGCATGTGTGTGTGAATTATGGCTATGTGGGACGGAGTATGATACCGTTCATAACCTTTTTGCTGGACCTACACTGGAGGAGCTAAGAAACCATGATTTAGCGGGTTATTCTCAGAATAGAAAACTGGTCCAAATACTTGAAATAGGGTAACTTTCACTTAAAGGTGCCAAGTGGTGGCGTTAAACAGAGTGATGTATTGAGTTTGATACCTAATAACAGGATTCTGCAGTCCGTCGAGCTTTCGTAGTTTTTTTACGTTTACCGAAGTATATAGTAAAAACACTCCCTTAAATTACCGTGCAATGAGAATGAATGCGGAGTCATGTAACTGGAAAGTTAACTACTTAAGCACTGAATAAATCGTGCAGCCTAATATAAAGTGAAACTGTCAAAATAATACATCACGAATAGACAAATAGACATAATTTCATGATCTTGAAAATTACCTTATGTATGAACATTTATGAAGGGTTAAGGTAGACACAATTTACAAGATAGATATATGTTAAAATTTATACAAAGAAACACTGCAGCGGATTATTTTAGTATTAGCTCGTCAAGTATGAAATTTGTACTAAAGTAAATGGTAATCTTTGACACCTGCTCATTTTGCGCCATTATTATATTTTGACAATCTTTATTTTTTATGACACATCTATTTCTTTATTCTAACTCAAAGTGCCCGTGAATTATAATGAAGAACTGAAAGCCACCGTCGGGTTAGATCCATCTCAAGGTGCCCGTGAATTATAATGAAGAACTGAAAGCCACCGTCGAGTTAGATCCATCTCAAGGTGCCCGTGAATTATAATGAAGAACTGAAAGCCACCGTCGAGTTAGATCCATCTCAAGGTGCCCGTGAATTATAATGAAGAACTGAAAGCCACCGTCGGGTTAGATCCATCTCAAGGTGCCCGTGAATTATAATGAAGAACTGAAAGCCACCGTCGAGTTAGATCCATCTCAAGGTGCCCGTGAATTATAATGAAGAACTGAAAGCCACCGTCGAGTTAGATCCATCTCAAGGTGCCCGTGAATTATAATGAAGAACTGAAAGCCACCGTCGAGTTAGATCCATCTCAAGGTGCCCGTGAATTATAATGAAGAACTGAAAGCCACCGTCGAGTTAGATCCATCTCAAGGTGCCCGTGAATTATCGTTGTTATTTGGTGTTAGCAAGCAGACAATATTGACTCACCTAATTCAAATCGGTAAAGTGAGAAAGTTGGATAAGTGGATTCAACATGAACTCAATGAAAATCAGAAACAGCAACATTTGGAAGACTGCATTATGCTACTTTCTCGTCATAAAAATTAATCATTTTTGAATCGAATTGTATCATGTGAGAAGTGGGTCCAATACAACAACCGTAAACGTTCAGCACAATGGTTGGACAGAGATGAGCCATCAAAACACAGTCAAAATAGCAAAATTCATCAAAAGAAGCTGATGGTATGTGTTTGGTGGTCTGGCGCTGGTGTGATCTATTATGATTTCAATAAACCTGATTCATCAATCACGGTCGACGTATACTGCAGCCAACTGGATCAAATGATGCAGAAACTTACAAAAAAAAACTGTCTAGATTAGTTGACAGATCCACTTTTATTTTATTGCAAGACAACGCCCGATCACACATCGCAAAAATGACATTGGCGAAAATGCAGGAGTTGGAGTTGGAAGTTCTCCACCATCCACCATACTCACCTGATCTTGCCCCTACTTCTTCCAGAATTTGGATAACTTTTTGATAGGAAAAAAATTTAATTCCGATAATGCTGTAAAACAGGCCTTCCAAGATTTTATTGACTCTAGATTCCCTGATTTTTACATTTCTGGGCTGGACAAGCTATCTCTGAAATGGCAAAAGTGTATTGACAATATGGGTGCATACTTTGATGAATAAAACTAGTTCTTCTATTTATAAAACATTGGCAAACTTTTTTTTCTTTTCTACAAATTTCATACTTGACGACCTAATATTTGGAACATGTCTTAGGAAAAATATCAAAGTAATTAGTCTAAATGTGTTAACTTTAGGGGTAGGGGTATAAAGGTAACAAAGCTGGTCATATATTCGAAACGAACATCATGTTTTACTGCTCTGTAAACAGGCACAAAGCCTGAAATTTTGAGGGAGGGCACTAGTCGATTATATCGACCCCAGTATTTTACTAGTACTTGATTTATTGACCCCGAAAGGAGGAAAGGCAAAGCTGACTTTAGCGGACGAAATGCCACTAAGTATTTTGCCCGGCGTACTACCGATTCTGCCAGCTAGCCGCCTTAACAGAACAGTATAAATCGATTGGTAAATGTTATATTCCGATATTAGGTGGATATCTTACAACATTCTATCTCAGAATAATATAGCAACTTATAACACATAAGATTTTAAAGTAGGATCGTCTGCACTAGTGTTTATTGTCCACAGGCATCTTACTTTGAAGATATATAGAATTAAAACAAGGAAATAGGGTCTAGAGAAAGAAAACAAATTAAATAATGGACTTCCAAATGAAATTATAAACAAGAAAATGTAAATAATTACAGTAAACAAATATAGAAGTGTTGCGACAACATTTTTCCCTTAAGAAAAACATAAAAGACGACCCATAACAAAGAAAAACATAAAAGACGACCCATAACAAAGTAAAACATAAATAACACTAATACTTGTATTTAATATTGGTTTCAAATTTTGGAACAAAGACAGCAATTTTGTGAGAGGGGATGAGTTGATTACATCGACCCCAGCGTTCAACTCGTACTTATTTTATCGACCTCGAAAAGACATTGAACTCAAAATGTAAAGACGAATGAAATACTGCTAAGCATTTTGTCCGGCGTGCTACTGATTCTGCCAGCTCGCCGCCCATACTCGTATTTACTACTAGAAAAAAAATGACCACATCAATACCAAGAAAAAGTTCCAAAGAAAAACTTGAATCATACTGACACCAACAAAATCTGGTCCCATTCATAGTAGTAAAATTTGAACCACACTCGCACCAGCATAAGAAACATCTTATTGAGAAAAACTAGAAGGAATAGATCTTGAAAGAAATGTGAATGAAAGAAAAATAACGAAAATAGAAAATACACGTCAGCTGACCAAGTGTATTCTGAAAGCAAAGCTAAACATCGATATCCACCCGTACTTATTTAGGTAGCAAGCTCAGTTGTAAAAATGGAGAGAAAGTTCCTAAAAATAGAAAAAATGACAATATCGAAACAAGAGAAGCAGTGAATAAACAGCACAGAAAACGGGGTGTTTTAAATCGTGAACAAAATCTAAAATGGAAATACTCAAGTGAGAAGAAAGAGAAGGAATTATTGCAGAAACAGCGAAAAGCAACAGCAAAAACAGATATGATGGAGAATATTTTGTAGAGTAAGAACTACCACGAAGTCGTAAAGGTTCTGGATATGTGAAATCCAACAAATTTTATGAACCAAAGAATGACTTCATCTGGAATCTAATGTGATTTTATCGAGATGTATGTGAAATGAAAATAGTTGTTAGCAGGCAACGGACAGCGAAAGAGAAGACATCAAGTAAACTAGATTTATGAGCAGCAAATAAGATAACAGAGATAAAAGTATTATAAAACAAAAATCACTTAACATTGGAACAAACCTGGAGAGAAATAGCAGCGCAGCAAGTATTCCAGGTACTACAAAATCTTATCATATTTGAATTTGCACAAGGTTGAAATTTTGGAGGAAATAATAGCAAATAATAGCAAACCACGCAAAAAAAATGATGCAAATATATTTCTTAATTGAATGAAAAAATACAGAAAGGAAATCGAAATGGCTGATAAAAGCCAGAAAATATCCTGACATTTAACTGAAAAGAAATTCCAATTATTCGACTCTCCAGCCAAAGTTTGTAATTATTGTTTTAAATAATTTAAGGAGTCCATCATATGAGTGGCCTGTAAAAAAAGAATTAATTCTTATAAAGAGAACAATATTGTTCGCTCAAGTCGCCTCGTTTTGAATCCAACACATTTGTGCATTATTGTCTTCCTTTGGGCTTTCTCTTATATTTATTGGGTTCCTTGTTGAATTTGTTTCGATTAATTGTTCTACCATTTTTCATGAAATGAGTTTTTGCATTTCCTAGTTATTGTTCTAGTAAGTAAACTGACTCTAGTTTTCTACATGCATTCACAAACTCGTTCCCACTTCGTTTGCAAGCCGCTGTATTTACTGTTTTTACTGTATTAAAGTTTGTCCTGGTTGTGATCGTTGAGATCATGTAAGTTTCAATGTTCTCATAGTCTTCTGTTAGCCATACAATCTTTGTTAACAATGGCAAGTGTCAGTTGGAGATCATTTTCATAATGGCTCTTAGAACAGTCCATCTGCCTTCTCAGTTTGAGAAGCCATATTGCTTATTTTCAAATATGTAACTTCATTTCTGAAACTTTCAAAATACGCCCCAAATGAGACGAACATTTTGCAAACAAAAAGTTGGCTTGATAACAATAAACAAAAATTAGTTTGTTAAAAAGAAACAAAATTCGATAACAGCTTAAGAACTTCAGATCGACGTCTTTCAACTGCAAACACAACAGAAGCAGCGGCAACAACAACAGCAATAACAATGGTTTCAAATTCTGGCACAAGCATTTGAGGGGTAGGGTAAGTCGATTACATCGTTCCTAGTGGGCCACTGATACTTATTTTATCGATCCACAAAGTTGTCCTTAAGGAAATGAAGCAGCATCGCCGAAACCTGCTGATCTTACAGTTAGACTATAAGACTTTTTCCCACTTAAGGATAAGAGAGTCACTACGCCTTGCTACGGTTCCAAATATGATGGTCGATGCCATTTACAGGCTGACAGCAACATGATCCACGATACTATCATTAAGAACTGAAGCTACTACTTTAGGCACTTACAGTATTAAATTATCAACAGGAATATTTCAGGGAGACACTTTACCTGTAATACTTTTTTGTCCTAGCAGTGAACCCCTTGTTAACCCTGTGGAGGAAATACAAAGACTACATGAGAGGATCTGAACATGAAAGAAAGATTAATTTCACCCACATCTTTTTTGTTGATGACCTTAAGCTGCACTTGAATCAGTTAGATCTGGGCAAGACATTATCATGGGTCAAAGGAATGGAGTTTGGTCACAAGTGTTCATATTTGGTATGAACAAGGAAACATTGGCGACCAAACAAGAAATAAGCATATAAATTGTCTGTCTGTTCCTCCTATCACCAGTGATGGATTTTACGAATAACTTCGAATCAACGAGAATATTGTATATGTTCGTGCTGTCAATAAAGCCAGAATGACTAAAGAATACTTCAGCAGATATGCAAGTCAGAGCTATCTGCATTCAATTAAACTTTATCCCACAATGTTTTCCTGTACTAGTACCAACATATGGGATATTAGACTGGACGCTGGAAGAAATTTACTACTTAGATATCAAAACTAGGAAGATATTAACAATGACTGATAGCTTCCACATCGACTGTAATACTAACAGAATCTGAGTGATTGAGGTAGTGGCATAAGATCAGTCCAGCCAGGCACTAAGTGCTGAATTGTGTCACTTGGACAACACCTATGAGTACATTATGCATATGCTTAACACTGAAGGTAA
>NC_142938.1:39561500-39566500 GCF_046866305.1 Octopus bimaculoides
GAACATGAAGACGAACGAAATACCGCTAAGCATTTTGCCCGGCGTGCTAACGAAGCTACCATTCTGTCGCCTTCAGTGTCGGAAGATATAACGTAAAGCATTTTGTCCGACGCTCTAACCATTCTGCCCGGTCACGTTTTTGTAATTAGGCGGTGAGGTGGGAGAATTATTATAATATAATAATATAATATAATATTTTAGTAATAGTGATAACATATTAAAATTCAAAATATACGGTATAAAGGACAATGGGACCGAGAAGGAGAACTTGCATATTCAATTAGATATCTCGATATATTCTGACCAAAACATAACCCGGAAGAATCCCTCCAAAATTATTTATAAGCATAAAAACCACGAATTAATAAAAAAAAAATTAAACAAGTTGTTTTGTATGGGAATAAAAAACGGTAATGAAGAAACAAAGAATCATGAACAAAATCATATTTCCTATACAATGCCTCCCAATTTGCTGTGAATTCCAAAATATAGGCCTAAGCTATTACAAGTAAGCAAAACCAGACACTTTGAATTCTACAACTAGTACATCACATGTTCTATATTTATCGTGATAAAATAATAAATATTAGAGAATACATATTTACACAATCATGGAACAATAAAATATGACAATTCACACAGTACATGTTCCCCACAATCACCAACAAATAAAATGTCACAAGTCACACGTCACCGCCCAATAAAATATCACAGCAGATAATCAACATCATCACCATGTAATGAAAGAACACAGACCTCCCAATAAAACTATATAACTTACATAGCAATCATTTCCCAATCCTATAAAGATTTTCACAACAAAAATAATAAAACAATAGAATACGAGACAAACCCGCAACAACGCAAAGTAAATTAGGGGTAATACAAACAGCTTCCCTTCCTACAACAACCCCCAAAAGGAACACATTTCAGGGACATGGAAATACTGCAGCCAGCGATTAAGTATGTAGTCGTTCGATGCACGATATTTTCCAGCCACGAATCCTTGTTATAACACTCTTCCGTCTTAAAATGAACACACTGGTTGATGTAGTCCAAGATACACTATACTCGAAAAAGAAAGGAAAATTGCAGCTGGAACTCCTTTGATTATATACTATATTAGGTTAATGTGGCTAAACAATAATACTAGAGGGACATTGGCGGCGGAGTGAAAAAACACGCACGTAAAGTTGGTTGACGAATGAAACGGAAAAGTTATGTATATTTTGTGAAACCATGTTAACCAGACATAATTAATTGAGGAGGCTAATATAATTAATATAGTGAAACAAAAAATAATTAATAAAATCGTATCCGTCTCTTTCGGCAGTCACTCGTAATTAAATATAATTTGGTAACAAAACAAGTTTTTAGGTCTTTTTGTTGGTTTTTTTTTTTTTCGTTTTTATATTCCATGAAGTAACTTCATCAATGAGGTTTCACTCTTTCGTGACACTGTAGACCAAAGGCGCAAGTATAAATATGCCCTGAGATGTCACAGAATATCATTGATAGATCCGATGTTGTGGATATTAACTCTAGCTTTTTCTCACTTCTCTTTTTGTTGTTTAGTCCAGTTCAACTCCGCAACTTTTACCCCTTTCTCCATAACTCTCCAACACTGCCCACGCTTGATCGCTGTCTTATACGCAACAGTAAGCACACCACTCTCTTCATTGCGATGTCGTTTAATCTAAACTTTGCAACGGACTTTCTGACGTTCATTTCGAAGTTTTCCGCATTTCAGCTCGCTGTAGACCAGGGCCTTGCATATCGAATAACATCCATGCGAATCACTTGTTTCACCCAAAGCAGCTACAATTCCCGATTAAAAACTGGAAACTCGTGTGCACTGCAGGGCCACCTGGTTGAAGATGTGGATTACCATCAGCTTTCTGAGTTATCAACGATAGAATTTGTAGAAAAAACAGATGGTGGTGTTTCTGGGAGTGTCGTGACATATGTACCACAAAGCCGCAATATGCTATAATACGCTATAATACGCAATGTGCTATAATATACTATAATACGCAATATGCTATAATTACAGTATCAGCATCTCATCATCTCCAGACACAAATGGATAATAGTCCTACCTCCTCAATCATTAGAAAACTAGATAAAACAATAGATTTAAAGTATCAAATCCAATGTCTTCCTCCTTACCAGTAGCACAAAAAGCGTAAAATAAAAAAATCCCTCACACTGAATAACAGAAACATACCATACACACACGCGCGCGCACACACACACACACACACACACACACACACACACACACACACACACTCACAAACAAAACAAAGATTCGAGGAAATACATACAATAATTCCATAATATTTACAGCACACAGAGAGTATTTGGTAGTGAAAGGAAAAGGCAGAGAAGTATCATTTATATCAGTATCGTGTTTGCCTGATAGAAAGAAACAACAGTGATATAGAAACAATATATTAAATAAATTAGTGTCTGTGTCAGCCATTCCTGAGCCCTCAATCTCTTCACAAACCATCGTAAAACAGTATAGAATATAATCAACAAAAATAACACATTTTGGATCATCACAGGTTGCACACAGGTTGCACACAGGTTGCACACAGGTCACACCTGTAGAAAAATAGTAAAAAAAAAAACTCACTGGATCATACGAGCAGCACATTTCATTTGAGCATCAGGCATCAATCTTTGTAGTTAAAACACAAAATCATTCCAATCAGCCGACACATCTACATCCTTAAAACGCAATTGTATAAAGCCATCTTACGAAAACAGTCTCTCCTAATCGGCCTAGTGAAACATAAAAAACACGCACAAATCGCATCAACATCAATATCATTATTAAACCCGAGTGCTGTGCTGGGATAAATACGAATGATAAGTGACTGTCGACATAAGTTTGTAGACCTATGTTTGTTCCGTCAGAGTTGATGTGAGGTTAGATAACAACAGCAGCAACGAAAGTACAGAAATTGTGGAGAGAGAGAGAGAGAGAGTGACATTATTCAGGTGACTACCTTGCACTCGATTGAATCAACCACACTATTTCATACGATTCAGTGTGGTTTTCAACTGGTCAGAGGTTTGGTATAACTGGAACAAAAGTTCTATGAGTGGTAGTGGTAGGTAACCGTCTTAGCCGATAACTACATGTGATGAATCTGCTTGATCTGAGTTATGCTGAACACAATAGTAATAACATATTAAGAAACCATTCACTAATTGAAAACAAAATCACCCTGCATAGAATCACTTTTAACATAGACACAAGGCCACAAATACCTTCAAGTAGAAAATTTGATTATGAAATCAATCTTAATCATAAACCATAACGAAAATCTGAGCAGGCAAATAATACACTGTGTATATTTAATGATCTGAATATTAAATAAGATTTGTCTTAACTGACTACTAATTATAACATTAATCAACTATTGTATATCACACAAATTAACTGGCAATCATTACACGAATTAACTATTTACTATCACACGAATTAATTATTAATTACCACCCGAATGAATTATGATGACAAGAATTGACTATTATTATACGAATTAATTATTAATTAATATATAAGTTAATTACTTACTGCCGCACGAATCATCTAAAAATTATTATGCAATGTAAGTATTAATTATTATAAAAATAAATTATTATTTATTATACGAACTCAAATGAATTATAAAACTAAGACATCACCAACCGCACCGAATAATTTTTTCATACCAACTGAATTTACTTTGGATTTGAATGGTCTAACTAATGATTATAGTTACACCAACAAATCAGAATTAAAACGCCATTGTTGTAAACTGAAATTTCATTCACTTTTGAAACCAGAATTAAATCATAAGAATTTAGAAACTTCAAGAGAACCTGAAATAATTCTTTCGCGTGTAAATATTAAGCTTTAAAATCGTTTCGAAACAGAAATCGTTACGTATGTATTATTATATATTATTATGCATTAGTATGTAATACTATGTATATCTACTGCTTATGTGTATCTAAATCAAGGGTTCTCAATCATTTTTTGTCTATGGGCCCCTTTGACTATTGTTCTGTTATGGTGGGCCGCAAAGCTATTCGATGTTTTACAAACTACTTTTATATAAACTTCTATCAAAATTCCTATTTTGTTTTTCACATATTAACTCGTATAGGTTGAACTATCTAAAACGTTAGAGAAAAACATTTAGTTGTTTTTTACAATAAATACATTTAAAGCAAAATATTTTCATAGAACCTTCAAATATTACTGTGGGTTTCCATTTTGATATTTTGCTTCTGTGGACCCCGAAGGAGTTAAATGGAGCACGGTGAAAAACCACTGATCTAAATGTATAACAAATAGTGTAACAGCAAAGATTTCACAGGTGATTTATCGAACACAGACATCATTTATGTAATTACGTAACAAATTAATGAATCCATCCCATTTAAATTAATTAACAAGCATTTATATAAATAAATTAGGTAATTGTATGAATAATGATATTTGTATTCTAACCGTTGGAATAGCTGTGGAGTAAAATTAAATTGTGAATCATTTGTGTAATCTTCGCTTTTTTTTTTTACTAAATATATTGACTCTGAAAAATCGTTTAATCAATTTTTTTTACACATGCAAACAAATTTCCCTTCTAATTATTGCATTGCAATAATATATATGAGTTTAATGATATATTAATAATTGAGGTCTTAAATACAGCTGATACATTTTATGGTGATTGAATCATGAATTCAATATCTTAAACTATATATGTGTGTATGTGTGTGTATGGGTGTATATATATATACACATATATATATATATATATATATATATATATATATATATATATATATACATATATATATATATATATATATATATATATATATATATATATATATATATATATATATACACGTCTGTATGTATGTATATGTATATATATGCACATATATATATGCATATATATAGATGTCTGTCTATGTATTTATATGTAAATATA
>NC_142938.1:39579000-39584000 GCF_046866305.1 Octopus bimaculoides
CATCAAATCGAATGCGTAAATGCATATACATGCATACATGTATGTATATATGTATATACACACACACACGCACACACACACACACACACACACATATATATATATATATATATATATATATATATATATATATATATATATATATATATATATGTATATATATACATACATATGTATATGTGCGTATGTATATATACAGACATACATCCGCACGCACGTACATTTTTAGAAATACAGACACAATTGCACTCTCCCACATTCAGAAAAACACACATACACGCGCACGCGCGCGCGCGCACACACACGCACAAACACTCACATACACATACACACACGCCCACACACTCATTCTGAAAGCTTACTCACAAAGATGCACAAATAAAAGAAAAAGAAACATGGCCGTTAAACAAAATCAACCAAAAAACAAAAACAAATGAACTACAAAAAATTAGCAATAAATAGAAAAAAAAAACGATGTGTTATTTTCACCACCTGCTTTTTGGAAGATTTGTGCGTCATTTGAACTCTTTCCCGCGTCGATGGTAGTGTATTTGTTTTTGTTATTTATGTTAATATTTTTTCTTATTTTTTGCTGTTGCTTCTTTCTGTTGTTGGTTTGTGATTATTTTGTTTTTGGCGACGTTATTGTCGATATTATTATTGTTGATTAGTTTCTAGTTAGCGCCGATTGAGCTGAGCTATGAGCAGACATTCTAGCTGTGAACCTCCCGTCATTTTCTCAGACATTATGTGTCTAGGAGTAAATTATCACTCGTGTCTTTCCTTAAGACAGTAATGTTTAATTTGAGGAAGATGTGGTCGCAATATCTAGCAAGTTTAAGGCAGCAATCTGGTAGAATCGTTAGCTGTCCGGGCGAAATGCTTAGCGGCATTTCATCGGTCTTTACGTTCCGAGTTCAATTTCGGTCGAGGTCGACTTTACTTTTCATCATTTCAAGGTCGATAAAATAACAACCAAATTGACTACTGGGGGCAATTTAATCGACTTACTCCCGTCCCCGAAATTTTGTGCTAAAATCTTGTGTTAAAATTTGAAACTGATATCTAACAGGTTTATAAATCACGTGCAGGTCATCTTCATTGCTCCATCGTTATATTTCAGCATTTAGTTATGAATTAAGAATGAAACAAAAGATTAAACGTAGCTATTTCCCTCCTACATATGGTTTCAAATGTTGGTATAAGGCCAGTAATTTCGACCCTAGTGCTCAACTGGTACTTATTTTATCAACTCCGAAAGGATGAAAGGCGAAGTCGACCTCGGCGGAATTTGAACTCAGAAAATAAAGAGGGCGAAATGCCGCTAAGCATTTTGCCCAGCGATTTTCGTCCTACATATTGGCAAGATGCATAGCAGTCAGATGCTTCTTTTTTTGTGATCCGAGGTATCCATCAATCATTCAACAACCATACTGATTTCAGAATAAGTTTAATGGTTGTCGTGACGTTAATGTTGTAAGTGAAATATGTAACACGAAAAAAGATTTGCATGCTCGTTTCCCTTACGTAAATTAACACGTTTTAGAGATCGTTAAACACTTCCAATATAAAAAGGTCGCTCAGTTACTGCAAACGTCTTTTAACTAGCGGGAGAAATTATTGCTCGTGAGCATGAAGAGGAGTTTCTCTTCCACCTCTCTCACTCTCTCTCTCTCTCTCGCTCTCTCTTTCTCCCTCTCTCTCTCTCTCTCTCTCTCTCTCTCTCTCTCTCTCTCTCTCTCTCTCGCTCTCTCTGTATATATATATATATATTTATATATATATATCTTCCTCTCTCTCTCTCTTTCTGAAAATCGGTCATTTTTTTCAATTTTGTCAAACATGATGCCATTTTGTGAGATTCTTGTTTAATTCTTTTAAAATAAAACCATATTTAAAACTCATAAAAGTATTTTAAGCAAAATATTTTCAAATCATTTTGGCTCCATATGTGCATAACATCAAAGTACAATCGATTCTTCCTGTTCATGGTCACAACACAATGCACTGTAAGGCAAACACTCAATTACTTTCAAAGTTAAGGAGGAAAGCGAAACATTGTTTGTGTCGTCAGGAATGAAGAACATACCAAGATGTCATGTGATACACAGACTATAAAGATAGGTCTGCTAAGCACAAGCTACACCCGACACAAGACATTTTCAATTCAATAGCACAACCCAATTATTACATCGTCCGCATCGTACACATAATCTATACAATCACCTGCCAATGAAATAACAATAGTTATTCAATATATTACGCCCATCTAAGGCAACAAATTGACAGAATCGTTAGTATGCTGGGAAAAATGCTTAGCATTGGTGAAAAATGTGTTTTAAAATATTTGAAAAGTTATTTCGTGAATTATCTTTTTATAGTAATCCATAATTAAGTTGGAATATCTGGGGAAAAACGTTGTTCTCATCGCAGAACCTGATATTTAATGCCGCTATAAGTCATCGAATATGAAGGAGTTACTTTGTAATATGAATATCGGGTCATAATTGACACAGTTGTTTTCAATACGGTCAACTAACTCAACTTGATATGTATCATGCGAATATTTAATCGCATTGACTCCACGGTCGTGAGAAATATTAGTGTATAAATTAACATCAAAGGAGATAATCATTGCATTTTAACTCATTGTGTATGGTAAGTAATAAAGTATATCCAGTTCATTTCGAAAGTGTGAGCTTTAAGAAAGGTTTTTGTAAGATGTCAGAAAGTTGCTTAATCAGAGTGTTTCACAAGCCGATCCTTCTGTAATTGATCGTAATATCAATTCATCAGTGGAGGGTATTTCGATATTCTTGGATTAAGAGTTTTTGCAAACGTCACTTACAGATATATTTTTGTGCATTTTAGGTAAACCATAGAAATCGATTATATTGCATCTGATGTTGCATAGATAATCAAATTCTTTAGATACCAAACATTTGCCGTATTGTCTACAGTTGCCTTCTTTTTTTTTTTTTTTCAGAACAGTGTTTTGTAACATTAGAAGTCTATTAAAAAGTCCTTTGTAATGATTTTTATCCATAACAACAGTATTACTTTTATCAAATTTTGCAATTATAATTATATTTTCTAGATCATTGAGATTTTTTCTGAAAGATTTGATTTCATATTCGTATTTTCAATCAACTGAATGGAAAACTTTGTAATGTGTTAAGAGAAAGTGTTAAAGGATTTCTTATTTCCTTCCTTTAGACCGAATTCACTTATATTTTTTCATAGTTATTCATAATCGCTATTTTCTTCTTTTCCAAAAAACGGTTCGACTTTCCTAAATTTTCGGCTTGAGTTTCGATGGGTTTTTTTTTGGGGGGGGGGGGGGGGGTTACATTTCAGAAAAGTTAGATTTTATGGGAGTAGGTGTAAATTTCAATATGTTCACTTGTTTGTCTTTTGATATTTGCTTTGATAAATGACTTTTGGTTTCTTCTGTTTGGTAGCCATCTTGTGTCCAGGCATCTCTGGGTCTGGTCTAAAACAAACAGCTGTTATTTGGTAAATTTTAGCACTAATTGTTCTTCTATTTGGAGTTGATTCATCAGATCTGTCCTACTTTTCATGGTAAACATAATTATTTTGTTCTGAGTATTTCCTAGTACGGTTGTTCAGGTGTATAATTATATCTTGAATTCCATGTCCAATAGTCATATTCTTTCTAAAGTTCGAACGATTTCTCTCACGTGATTGTTTTTTGTATTTCTCAATGTATTTAATTCGTGAGAGAAATCGATTGATGGTGTTGTAATTTTGGGGTCTTTCATTCTTATTGTTTCTGTTAAATTTGAAAGAGTCAAAATTTGGTTTTGGCCTTTGATATTGTGATATTTTGAGATTACGTTGGTTGCCGTATTGTACCTACATATGTGGTTACTTTGTCAACTTTTTTTTATAAACAGGTTTGTTCGAGGAATATTCTCTCTAAAATTCTTCTTCATAACACTCCTACCATCGCAAGAGTGATACAAGTTCTGCATTTTCTTCGTCTTCTTTTCAGAGTTTAAAAAAGGATTTATAAATGTAATCCTTCTGCTTTTTTTGACATCCTCTCCTTCCATTTGTTGATAAATTTTTCTACTTGTTTTTATGTCTCAGCTCTTAATCTACAAATTCATTTTGCTAAAAGACATTTGCTCCTTTAGTCTCCTTTGCTGTTCTGGTTCCTCATTAATTGTTTTCATTTGTAGTTTAAGGAATAAAATTGATGGGATGGAATTCAATCATTTTTTATCACGTACATATAGGTCAAATTTCCAGCCTTTTATTGCTTGATCCAGGGCTAGGGTTAGGGTTAGGGTGTCCTATTTAATATTTTGTAGAGTATATTACACGGGGAAATCCATTAATTTCTTCTTTATTTGAAGGTTCCGTCTCCGTCGTAGAATTCAGTATTATTTCCCAATACATCAAATACTTTTTGTAAACTCATAGACTTTACAAAAATTAGTTATCCTATTTCCTTCTTTGTTAATATCGTATACAAACTGTGATTCATTGAATTTTGCAACCAAACTCGTCAGTTTTCCACTTATATTTTGCAGTTCTCTTAACATTTTTTTAATTTTATTATAAACAGAATAAAAAGGGCAAAATGTATAGGTCTCCATGACCATAGAATCGTGAAACATGAAAAAGGAGTTGTCATATATCTACCCACATTTAACCCGAAATATTCCATCATATTCAAAACAAACTTGCCTTTTCTGTTTCTAGGTAAAAAAAAAAAAGCAAGAAAAAAAACAGTGGGAAAATTCTGGAAAAATCAAAGTCATCAAAAGCAAAATGCAACCCGTGACATAGAAAAAATATACTGACTAAGACAAAAGTTTCCCAACAATTTTCCAGCCATTGGTTACTAGATGTTGAATGCCAAACTATTGTACATGCCTACATTTATCTGAGGGTTCGAAGTTAAAATTTAAAGATGAACGAGTCTTTAAAAGGAAGTTTGCTCGCAACTCCAAAATTTATGTAATAACATG
>NC_142938.1:39594000-39601500 GCF_046866305.1 Octopus bimaculoides
TCAAATTATATATACAGGGTGTCCATAAAATCATGGTACAATTTAAAATACATGTAATTTCGTAACTATACATGATAGAATTTATCTTTAAAAAGGATTTTAAAAACTTGATATGTCGAGCTTTTAGATTTTTCTGAAGTTGTATTTATTACTTCTTTTATCAAATATTTTTCACAATTTCTGACACAAAAATTTTTTTTTTCAGAACTTTATGTAGACCCTGTATTTAATAGGTAAATTATGTATTATGCACTTATTGTGTTGTATTGTGCACTGTATTGTGTTGTGTTAGGCGATAGATCCTGGTCCGTGGTACAATTGTCCTGCATGAAACCGGTCTGTGGCGCAAAAGAGGTTGGGAACCGCTGTTGTACGGCATAGAACAGCTATATATATATATATATATATATATATATATATATATAATTATTATTACACTAGCGTTTTTTCATTGCATGGCAATTACATTACCAAGTGCAATAAATGTGCGGGTAAAAAGTTAGCAACAAGAAAATGGAGGGGGTTAATAGGTGGTATCCAGCAACTTGCACTCAAGCACACACATATACATACATGCATACATACATACATACATACATACATACATACATACATACATACATATATATATATATATAGAGAGAGAGAGATATATATATATATATATATATATATAGATATATATATATATATACTTGGAAGTGGATGTGTGGCGTTAAGTTAAATAATAATAATAATAATAATAATATATATATAGATGCATATATGGGTACAGGACGTCAACAACTATGAAAACAGGAAATACGTAAACAACGAGAGAAAAATGGAAAGCAGGACAAATAAACACAGAGAAACGACCTTTCATCAGTTGGCGGCTCTCTATCTTCTCATTTCGAGCATTCAACGGCAATATGAGTCTTCAAAGACAGTTTCTCCCATAAATTCTAAAATAAAAATTAGGATTTATGGAGGGTCAAAGTTGAGAACAAAACCAGGACATGGAGATATACAAGGAAACCGAACGATAACAAACATGGAGCGTCGTTAGACCAGAACGAGAGGAAAATAGTGAACGCTGGGAAAAATATCTTCTTTGAAAAGAGAAAAGATGGAAGAGAGAGAAAACAAACGTCTAGTCTTTTGAACATCTGTACAGGAAAAGGAAGATGGTCATGTGAGGAGAAGAAAGATGGACTATGGTCACGTGCGAGCAATGAGAGGAAGAAAAAGAGAAAGAGAAGATAGAGAGTCCCTTTGTCTCCTCTCCCTCTTTCACCGCTTTTTATCTGTCTCTCTCTCTCTTTCTCTTTTCTCTCTCTCGTTGCTCACACGTGACCATCATCCATCTTTCTTCTTCTCGTGATCATCTTCCTTTTACTGCACGGACGTTTTTTCTCCCTTCCATCTTTTCTCTTTTCAAAGAAAATATTTCTCCCAGCATTCACTATTTTCCTCTCGTTCTGGTCTAACGACCCTCCACCTTTGTTTTCGTTCTGTTTCCTTGTATGTCTCCACTGTCCTGTTTTTGTTGCCAACTTTGACCCTCCATAAATCCTAAATTTTATTTTAGAATTTATGGGAGCAACTGTCTTCGAAGACTCATATTGTCGTTGAATGCTAGAAATGAGGAGTAGATAGACAGCCGAAACTGATGAAAGGTCGTTTCTCTGCGTTTACTTGTCGTGTTTTCCATTTTTTCTCCCGTTGTTTACGTATTTAAGTCGTTTGTTTACGCATGTCATGCTGTTTGCATAGTTGGTGACGTCCTGTACCCATATATGCATATATATATATATATGCATATATATATATATATGCATATATATATATATATATATATATATATATATATATATATATATATATATATATATATATATATATATACATATATATATATATATATATATATATATATATATATATATATATATATATACATACATATAAATGAAAACGTGTATAGCAAATAAACAAGCGACATAACGTACACTGAGTGTAAAACCGGACGGGAGACAAACACAGAAGGTCCCTAATTCTTCATCAGATCCCAAGCAATTGGTAATACTCAGTTTCGCACCATAAATGATAAGACTGAGGGTTTCGCATATCGGCGTTGCGCGCAATAAATTTTTGTGGAGAATTTAGGGCCGAATGCAAACAAAACAAAGCAAAACAACATAGAGTGTGATTTAGGGCGATGGACAAGGACGAACAGACGAGCAAAATATGGCCTTAGGGCCAAGAAGACAAGAATAGTGGGTAACGCTTAGACGATATCCTTAGAGGTAGAGAACAGGAAAACAATTTGCGACTGGTCAGCTACGGGACCAGTGTGAGAAAGGGAGAGAAAGAGAGGAAGGAAAGCTTGGCCGCAGGTCACGTGACAGCAGCAGACAGAGGAGACAGACAGCAAGAGAGAGCTACGGAGAGAAAAAAGAAGAGCGATGAAAGGAGAAAAAAGATGAAGGAGGAAGGCTAGGAAAACAAGAGGAAGAAAGAGAAAAGGAGAAAGTAGAACGGCTAGAATAGAATGAGAGGGTAAGACAAAGAAAGGGGGAAAGAATGAAGGCAAATGAGAGGGAGAGTTACACAGGTATATACAAAACTTACAAATTCGGTGTGTTGCGTTGCATTAATTAATAAATGAAAAATGTACGGTAAATACGCAAACGACATAATGTATACCGAGTGTACTGAGTGTGTGTGTATGTATATATATATATACACATATATATAATACAAAGAATATATATGCATGTATACACACATATATGTACATACTTACATTTACATGTGTATATAGATGCATATCAGGGTACAGGACGTTAGAACAATGAACTACAGACAACGGAACGAACACATAGGAAAACAGATAGCCACTTGGAATTAATCCTTCGTCAGCTGCCTCTATTCTAACTAGACGTTTCGAAGATAGCGTTCTACATCAGATTAGCGTTTGGCCGTACGGCTTTTTAATGTTGTTTTCACTGTCCATTTTTTCCTGTCTTGGTTTGTGTTTGCCACCTTGGAATCCCCTGTTTAGTGGGTCGATCCACTACTCAGGAAAAGACTATTCTAGAGTACCCTGCCTTATCTTCGAAACGTCTAGTTAGAATAGAGGCAGCTGACGAAGGATTAATTCCAACTGGCTATCTATTTTCCTGTGTTCGTTCGGTGGTCTGTAGTTCATTGTTCTAACGTCCTGTACCCTGCTATGCATCTATATACAGATGTAGATGTATGTACATATATGTGTGTATACATGCATATATATTTTTTGTATTATTACCTCATCGAACGCACGCGTCCTTTTTGCAAGTAAGTTTGTACATATATATATACATATATATATATATATATATATATATATATATATATATATATATATATATATATATATATACATATATATATATATATATATATATATATACATGCATATATATATAGATACATATATACATATATAAATACACATATATATATATATATATATATACATTTATATATGTATATGTAGATATAAATATAGATATATATGTATAGTTACATATATATAAATACATATATGCATATATACATACATATAATATATGTAAATATATATATATATATATATATATATATATATATATATATATATATATATATATATATATATATATATATATATATATATATATATATATATATATATATATATACATAATATACAATGTAAACCATTGCGGTCCAGAAATTCACATAACGTGAGATTCTCCTTGGTGTTGGTGATACCTTTGCTAAATATATTTCATACTCCCAAACAGTAATACCGTCCTCTTCAAATACCTTCAAAGATGGATGATGGACCTTAAACAGTCAGCCACCTATCTCATTGCTAAATTAGGTGGGCAATAACTTGTGTAGAACACAAAGAAATATAACTGGAAGGGTTCTTGAAACCTTCCACCAAAATCCCTAACTCTGGGCAGAGAGGTTATCGTCAATAAGTATCATTATAGCCCAGTCTTTCCTTCTGCCTAACTGCATACAGCCGTCGATGCTGAAAAACTTTCACAAGACCAAGCTACAAAAAGAATATAGAAAATATGTATGTGTGGCTGCGCTCAAATTGGGCCGAAGTTAACTTTACTGTCCATTTACAGGAAGTAAATGTCAAATGCTGGAGTAGCTTCTTTTTCTTTTTCTTCTTCTTCTTCTCCACCTTCTTCTTCTTCTTCTTCTTCTTCTTCTTCTTCTTCTTCTTCTTCTTCTTTCCTTCTCCCCCCCTCTCTCTCTCTCTGCCTCTTACAGTCTCACAGTCAGCTACGTTGAGAGATTAGATTAAATCCTAAGTGACCACACTCATAGAATCACTGACCAAAATCTTGTGAGTGGAATTGGTAGATGGCAACTGAAAGAAACCCGTCCCTCGGACACACTTCAATCTCCGACTCACAGATCTGCTGTTTCTACCCTCTACCTCTCATCTTTATCTACCTTTACTACCAGACATTTGCTCCTCAGATCTGGTTGACCTTCTACCACCTCCACTAAGATAGTCACTAGCAACCTATCTTTCCAACTTTCGCCGTCTGCAGTGTGTCCACTATATTTGTCTACTATATATTATTCATCAATGTTGTGTCCACCAACTTCTATACCAGGCCAGACCTCACACGAACCAGTCCTATCTACCCGGAATGTGAAACTTTGGAATTCTTTCTTCGCTCATTTACTTACTCATCTCATCAATCTGCAGCCATTCAAGAGAATCATTAACTGTGCCAATTCCCTCTGATGCCCAATGGTTCTTTGCTGGCCAAACACTCAGCTCCTCCTCTATGTCAAACCTATCAAGAATATTTGATCTCCAATATTGGCACAATTACTCGGAGGAGGGGGTAAGTCGATTACATCGACCCCAGTGATCAACTGGTCCTTATTTTATCGACCTCGGCAGGATGAAAGTCAAAGTCGGCTTCGGCGGAATTTCAACTCAGAACGTAACGCCGGACGAATTGCTGCTAAGCATTTTGCCCGGCGTGCTAACGATTCTGTCAGCTCATCGCCTTAAACCTATCAAAAATATTTAAAAAACAAACATGATCACCGCAATTTCAAGCAACGTCCGCCATCACTATCACTACTCTGCCATCAATACCTTGACAACAAACAGCATCATCATCATCATCACCACCACAACTACTAACTCTAATACCACAACATCCCAATCAATCATCGTTGCCGTTACTGCCACAACCAGCATCACCACAATCAGTGCCAACGCCTACACTGTTATGAAAGTCACAACCACATCCACCCATACTCCCAGAACATAATCTTGTCACACAACTTCACCACCACCATAATAACATCAATTCCACCACCATGTCGCTCTCACTATTAATACCAGCACGACCACCAAAACACCACAACCGCCATTGCCATCATCACCTTAACAGCTACAACTACCGATATAATCACCACCTCAATAACAATTCAGGCCAACCACACCACCAACAACGCCTCAGTCCCCATCACAACTGTTACTATTAGCACCAGCACCACTGCCTTTCTCTATACATTTAACAACGAAAACCTATTATGTAAACTATTGTATATCCTTCCGCCAACCAATGGAAACACCGCTCGATGTGGCTTCGGAATGCTTAACGTCAAACGGCAGTTTCTGAACAGCAATCACTTTCTCTTTTACTCTGTTTCCTTCTCTTCCCCCTCCTCTCTCACTCTCTCTTTCTCTCTCTCTCTAACATATGTCATCGTTTCCACTATCTATCAATGTAGATAGAGAGAAAGATGGAGAGAAAAGAGATAAAAGAAATGAAGAGAGAGAGAGAGAAGGAAGGAGAGGGAGATCTGGGCCAATATTTGTTTCTGTTATTGATCTATCGACGAAACTCTTAGTATATCGTTTAACCTATACAACTGTCAATCATATTATCGACATAGCTGCTAATGTTTTTCAATCTCTCACTCACTCCCTCTCCTTGTGTGTCTCTTTCTCATATTTATACACATATATACACATACTCACACCCACCCACGCATTCATACATACACATATACAGCTCCCTACCAACATACATGTATATATATATATATATATATATATATATACATACACACACACACACACACACACATATATATATATATATATATATATGTATATATATATATATATATATATATACAAGAGATCATACGAAGACGGAAAGTGTCACTGAGAAGGTCACAGACGTGTGACAAAAGATTTCCGAACAATAGACATGAGGTAGAATAAGAACAGTAATAAACGAGTGAAGAACGAATATATAGTGCGTGTGTTTATTTGGTAAAAAAAAATTACCCGAAATGCAACAATGCACACACACTCACACACACACACACATATATATATATATATATATAATAAACAAAAAAAATGAAGAACAAACACAAGAAAAAAACAACAATGCAAGGACGTGGTACATGCAAAGTATTATCAGACGCTCAGGGAAGGAAAGAAAGGTGGTTTTATGTTTCGAGCAAAGCTCTTCTTCAGAAACAGGAGACAGAGGAAGGTCCAAGAGAAAAGGAAAACGGGGGAAAAAATCGCCTTTGAAATGTAACCAATAAATATATATATATTGTCAACAAATATATATATATTGGGTTGACAAGAAAGTAATTTCGCTTTTCGAAAATAGGGTTACGATTTTTTTTAATGATTTTTGTCAGTGTTATGATATTTTCCTTTTGACATTTGATAGCCGTTAGTTTTAACTTACGTTGGAAGCATATTGCGCATAATTTTGTTAGTTTAGTGTCAATTTTAACATGGCGTGCAAAAACGAACATTTTCACCATATTTTGCTTTTTTTGTTATTTTCGTAAAGGCAAGAAAGCTGCTGAGGCTCACAAAAAGATATGTGAAGTTTATGTTGTTGATTGCTTAACAGAACGTACATGTCAAAAATGGTTTTAAAAATTCCCTTCTGGAGATTTTTCACTCGAAGCTGACCAACGTTCTGGTCGATCTACTGAAGTTGATGATGACCAAATTAAAGCCATAATTGAATCTGATTGTCATATACCTGTGCCAGAGACTGCAGAAAGGTTAAATGTATCTCACACAACAATTGTAAATCACTTAAAATGCCTTGGACTCGTTAAGAAGCTCGATATTTGTATATATCAATGTTTGCGATATGCAACTCAAACGCAATGAAATCGACCTTTTGTAAGTATGTATATATACATAGAGATATATTCTTCAACGTGTAGTCGAAAGTCATACATGTATGTTAATTAGGCATCGTTTCGTTTAATGTCTCTTTTTCCTTGCTTATTTCTTTCTTACTCTACTTTGATAAACGGTTCGACGGAAACGTCAATCTACTTCTTTTCCTTTCTCCTCCATTTTTTTATATACAATTTAGTAAGCACAGCATTTTATGTAAATTAGGTGGAGATTACATTTCGTCCGCCACCATTTTGCATTCTGTCTAT
>NC_142938.1:39604000-39614000 GCF_046866305.1 Octopus bimaculoides
TTATAACCCTTTAAGGCGATGTTCTAGCATGGCCGCAGTGCATTAGGCCATGAGCTAGTAGAGGTCATGGTTCACCACCCTTGTGATTTACTTTAATGGGTATTTTCATGTAGCCCTGGGTCTAACAAGTCAGAAAATTGATGTTGCCAGCAAAAAAACTAGGATGGAAGATACTCACCATGGACTTTTTGACCACGCCCACTTTTACAGATGGAGGCAGAAAATTAGGGGTACGGAAAATTTAAACCGCTCTAACTTCGCAACTCTTCACCAAATTATTTCAAATGACTGCTTAAAATGATTGCCCAGTCAAGACTTACAAGTTCATGCAAATGACGAGCAAATTTATTCTGTAAAAAGGTCACCAGATGTCAAAAGGTCACGAACTTTGATCTTTACCTATAATATCTAGCATTCACAGGTTTTATTTAACACCATGACCATATAACGTCCTTTTTTTTTCCATTGAAGATTAATCAAAACGATTACATGTGCTTTTTAATACCAAAAATGAAAAAAAACTCTCTCTGTATCCTTCAATCCAACTTTATGTCCCTCTTCTCATCTCTGTCCACCACCTCCACGTTATCTCTTGTCTTGTACATCTCTGTTAGTGCCCCCCATCAAACTGTAGTTCACTGTTTGAGCGAGGAGGTAATATATTAATGGTTTGCAACTAGTTCAGTGGGGCCGGACGTGTTGTGAGGTGGCAGGCTTACAGCGTGAACGTGCTTTTCTCCTCTATGCCTAATTTTATCACGCATCTCCTTCTTCTCTCCACACCCGTTTCAAAACAATAAAGCGAGAAACAGATCGTGACAGAGGTAATGCTGTAGAGATATATGAGGAAAACACGAGAGAATTCGAATACAATAGAGAGAGAGATGGAAAGAGAGAGAAAGAGAGACAGACAGACAGGCAGATAACCAGACAGATTCACTGAGTGTGGGAGAGATTGAGAGGGAGCGAGATTAAATCGAACTCACTCTCTCGCTATTGCGGACAAATATCAAACCAAGAAAGGGTGGTAGCTTATTCTGCCATTAAATAGCAGCCAAATTGTTGTTAAATCAGACCGGACCTGCTTCTAAACAGAGAAGGCACATTGTGTAATGAAACTTTAGATGTAATTTTATATCCTCTATACTATAATGGAGAAAACTATTTATTAATTAGGTATGTAACCATTACTAAAAGTACTAAAAGAAAGCAATTATTAAAGAGTTGACCACCTGGAAATAACTTTATAAATTCATGTTCTAAGAAATTTCCTATAATTTTGATTTCTCAAGTTCATTGAACTTTTTCAACTCCAATTTCTCGCAAATTTAAATATTCATTGCATTCACTGCGGAATATTCCATTCTCTTTTGCAAAGTCTCTCAATTTCTCTTTTAAGTTTTCATTCGCTATTTACAAAACCGACAGTTTATTCTATTAATGTATACGTAATTTATTATTTATTATTCTATTAATGTATACGTAATTTATCATTAATTGAATGGAAAATTTTTAAATACCCGTATAGTGTTGAAAAGCGTTTAGGGATTAGCCAAAAAAAAAAAAGGTTAGACTTCATTGAAATAATAGTTGTCCATTACTATCACTAACCTTTCATAGAACTTAACGCTCATCATTAGAATGACTGCATTGACTAACTATGAGAGAATTGCGAAACACTGTAGAGGCGAAACACCTATCTTAAGACTGTTTTGTCAAGGATTGCAATTAAAGAGATGATCTATGGAAACACCTGTGTAACAAACAACACCTAAAACTTCGAACTTTTCATGAATCTCTGTAGAATTTCGCAGCCTCGGGGAATATTTTCGCATAATGAGCTACAGCATTCAATGGTCCCTTTGTTTCTGGAATGGATAATAGTAACAGATAGACATTAAGTCAAAGGAACCTGTCCCCTCCACAAGATACAAAACAGATGTTTCAATCTAGTCATATATACTTTATGACAACTAATGGCGATAAAAAAAAACAGAAAACTTGTTGATTTGTTTAACTTCCACATAACCATTCTTCTTAACCATGAAAAGTAAGATGTGTAACACGATTTTTGTCCTTGGGTAGCAACTGTTATTTCCCATTTGCTTACCCGTAGAAAGTATGAAAAACGGCTAATATTTCCTTCAGATTTTGCTTTTGTTACATTAATTCAGACTCCCCAAAGAATAACTCTAAACTCATGATCAGAGATGCACATATAGGCAGCCCCTAAGGAACATGCTCAAGTGGTTAAGGCCAAGCAACTGACAAGCAAATCTGTGATATTGAGCAAAATATTTGTTGTAGCCCACTGAGCAGAATATTTGTTAAAACGATTGTTCTGCTTCAACAACTCAGCGCTGAATTTGTCTGAAAGTAATGAAAAATAGGTCAGTTTCAAAGCATTGATGTCCAGGTCTCAAAAGTAAAATTTGAAGGGAATAGTAGTCATTTCCTTTTATTTCTATTTATAAACAAATTGGAAATAACACTTACTAACCAAAGACAAAAAAAAAAAAATTCATTACACAATGTAATTAAGATTGACTGCATTGTCCACTTTCTATCAAAATTGAGACTGACACAGAGCCAAGCACTTAAATAGACCTTCCCAGAATCGCACAATCATGTATCCAATGCTACAACAGTATATTATTAGTTTTTATTGCAGAGGAATAATGAAAGGCAAAGTCTAACCTGGCAATCATTGAACACACACCACAAATAAACGCAAATTAATGTTATAAGACAGTTTGTTCGGTACTCTAACAACTCTGCCATTATAATATTTTTTCCATAAAATTGATAATAATAAGAATAAGAATAATAATAATAATAATAATAATAATAATAATAATAATAATAATAATACCTACTCCAGAAGCAAGGAAAACTAATACAAATAGCCACAAAACACGAGCAAAACAAAAAACTGTTTTCAGTATTTAAGGAAGCTGACAAATACAAACAAGAAATCAATCTACCTAACAAATACGAAGAAGAAGAAGAAGAAGAAGAAGAAGAAGAAGAAGAAGAAGAAGAAGAAGAAGAAGAAGAAGAAGAAGAAGAAGAAGAAGAAGAAGAAGAAGAAGAAGAAGAAGAAGAAGAAGAAAAGCTATAAAACAAATGAAATCCAAACTAAAACTATAATAGCAACGGACCATGATAAAACGATGGCAAGAAAAGCCCCTACATGGTAAATACTGGGCTAAACTAAATGCAAAAGAAATAGACAGAGAAAAATCCCAGCAATGGTTGAGAAGCTCAGGACTCAAAGCAGAGACTGAAGGAGTTTTAATTGCTGCACAAGACCGAAGCTTCCTCACCAGAAATTACCAAAAACATATAATGAAAAGAAACATAACAAGTAACTGTAGAATATGTGGAGATGGACAAGAAACAATAAATCATATTATCTCTGGCTGCCCAGTCCTGGCTAAGAAGGAATATATTCACAGACACGACAGAGCTGGGACCTATATACACTGGAAGCTATGCCAACACTATGGAATAACAACAGAAAAAAGATGGTATAAACACACGCCAGAAAAGGTCACAGAAAACGAGAAAGCAACCATACTCTGGGATATGCCAAAACACACAGATAGAGAAATTAAGGCAAATAGACCAGATATAGTTGTCAAAGATCATGAAGAAAAAAAATGCTTTCTAATTGATGTATCAATACCAGCAGATGACAACGTTTCTCTAAAAGAAATGAAGAAACTTTCAAAATACAAAGACCTGGAAATAGTGATAACTCGAATGTGGAATCTAAAAACAGAAACAATTCCTATCATAGTAGGTGCCTTAGTTATAATAAAAAAATATTCAGACAAATACATAACAAAAACACCAGGACTTACAAATATATATAACATACAGAAAATTGCACTACTGGGCACTGCACACATCCTACGCAAAACACTTTCAATACAGTAACCATAAGAGAACCACAGCAAACCACAGCACATACCCAAGGCACACAGAGCTGCGCTCGGTAGTGAAGTGAAAGCACGTTATAAAAATAAAACTACTGAACAATAATAATAATAATAATAATAATAATAATAATAATAATAATCCTTTCTTCTATAGGTACAAGGCCTGGAATTTGTGGGGGAAGGGGATAGTTGATTACATCGACCTCAGTATTTGACTGGTTCTTAATTTATCGACCGCGAAAAGATCAAAGGCAAAGCCGACCGTGGCGGAATTTGAGCTCAGATGGGCGAAATTCCGCTAAGCATTTTCTCCATCGTGCTAACGATTCTACCAGTTCACTGCCCTAGTAGTAGTAGTAGTAGTAGTAGTAGTAGTAGTAGTAGTAGTGGTGGTGGTGGTGGTGGTGGTGGTGGTGGTGGTGGTGGTGGTGGTGGTGGTGGTGTATTGACGTAACTCCTCACAAAGGTAAATAGACAATACGAAAAGCGCGGTGCGATTGCAATAGATGGTTTATTGGTTGAACAATATTTCGACAGCTAGCCTGTCTTTGTCAGTTCAAAATGAAAAGTGATACAGAGAAATTCAAATCCAAAATTTGAACGAAGCAACCAGCGTTCCCACGTTGATGGAATGACATCATCAGTCTTCAATTTTCAAGTTTACAACTGGCAAAAAGAAAGACAAAGGAAGTAAGAGAAAAAAAGAAAAGTAAAGAAAAAAGGACAGGAAAGAAAAGAATATTTAATCAAACAGTTTTGTGTAAATATGACGAATGTCATTTTGTTCATCTCTCCAGGGCGTGATGATAATAACTCACAAATATATTTGTCCTCATGCATTTTGAGGACTGAAAGTGTAGCAGATACAGAATATTTTCTGAGAATATGCACTTTCAAGTCTTTTTCAAAACTGCAGCCGTTTGATGCAAAATGTTCAACAAGTTCTGTCGAGCTACTCTTATTGTGCCTGACATTGTATGTGTGCCCATTGAATCTTCTGTTTAATTGTTCTGTTGTACAACCAACATAAATCAAGTTGTGTTTGGTGCATTCTGCTATGTACACCAAATGGGAACCTTTACACGTCCCACCTTCCGTGTAAATCTTAAGATTTCTGTTATGATTCCTGATGGAACCGACTTGACTAATTTTGTTGCACAATGAACAGGGCTTACCTCCCTTGCGGCTGTTTTTCAAGGTACAGCGTGTAGAAACTCAAATGATAGTTTGTTTTGGAGTGGGAAGTAGAGGTTAATAGTTCTCTTATATTTTTATTCCGTCTAAAGGCTACAATAGGCGGCTGAGGAAATACCTGTTTGAAACGGGGGTATTTTTTCGCCACATGCTGGTAACTTTCATGCAACACTTTTGAAATGCCAGTGAAATGTCGGTGCCAGTTAATCACTAAAGGAATACTGTTACATATTGTACTTTGTACATAATTACAATAGCGCCATCTTATCCGCCGTTTTAATAACAATAGAATCATTATTAGCTAGACGACAGAGGGATGAATAAAATAACAGAATTTCATCATATTTACACAAAGCTGTTTGATTATTCTTCTTTTTCCTGTTCTTTTTCCTTTCCTTTTCTTTTTCTCCTTCTTTCTTTCTTTTTTTCTTTTTGCCAGTTGTAAACTTGAAAATTGAAGACTGAAAATGTCATTCCATCAACGTGGGAATGCTGGTTGCCTCGTTCAAATTTTGGATTTGAATTTCTCTATCGCTTTTCATTTTGAACTCGCTAGACAGGCTAGCTATCGAAATATCGTTCAACCAATAAAACATCTCTTGCAATCGCATCACACTCCTTGTATTGTCTAAGAGGGAAGAGGACTTATTAGGTGCGAGCACAGCATTAGAGCAGAAGAAAACATAGTATGATATGTAAAATATGCCACAGAATAGCTATTATTAGAAGGTCAGGCTTGTGTCGAATGAAAGATTGCAAAGATAAAGCACTATACAAGAAATTGAAAACGAATGAAACTGAAAATAGGTGGGTAAAGAAAAAAATGCATGGTCAATTTCATAGGGATGTTGAAGATAAGACAGACAGAGAAAAAGGATGGCTGTGGAAGACTAAAAGTGATTTAAAACCGTAAACAGAGGCTTTAATCTGTGCTGCCCAAGAGCAAGCACTAAGAACAAACTACAGAAAATACAGAATAGACAACAGTGGAAAGTGATAAGTGCAGAATCTGTGGACAAAACGGTGAAACCGTATGGCATATATTACCAGCCAATGTACGCCACTAGCCCAGAAGAAATATAAGAGACGCCTTGCAACGAGTATGGACTTGACAGGGCAAAAAATTGGTACGACCAAAAACCTGAAGGCATCGTCGAAAATAGAAATGCAAAGATCCTATGGGATTTTATGATTCAGTACGACCATGAGATAGACGATAGGAAGCCGGACATAGTCTTAACTGAGAAAGAAAACAAACTATGCTGGATCGTAGATATAGCATGCCCAGCTGACAAAAAAGTATGCGATAAGAATGAAAGAAAAGTCGAGACAGATGACAGGTTAGCTTGGGAGGTTAAGCAGTTGTGGTCGATGAAAAAGGTAGCAGTAGTACCAATAATTGTCGGAGTCGTAGGAACAGTGAGCAAACATCTCGAAAGGTACATGAAACGAATAGGGGCTGCAATAAGGGTGGAGCACTTGCAGAAAACAGCACGGCTTGGAACCACTCGAATACTCCGGAAGGTGCTCGAAAAATAAGAGGTGTTACCTTAGTTCACTTGTAGTGAAAAACTGACACTGTAGTACATCTCCAGCATTAGAAGCTGTGCAAAGACAATAATAATGATAATAATAATAATAATGATAATAATAATAATAATAATAATAATAATAATAATAATAATAATAATAATAATAATAATAATAATAATAATGATGATGATGATGATGATGATGATGATGATGATGATGATGATGATAATAATAATAATAATAATAATAATAATAATAATAATAATAATCATGTGGCAGCTACAAGATATGGCAGGTACGAGAGTCAAACATAATGGTTGTCCCTGTCATCATTGGAGCATTGGGTTCAATACCACCCAAGCTGAAGAAACATCTGGAAACTTTAGAAATACCCTACAAGTAATGCAATAATCGGCATTACTTGGAGAGGAAGAGGTGGTGAGGAGGGTGGCGGGAAGGTGTGGAGGGAGGGGAGGAGGAGGGGAGGAGGAGGAGGAGGAGGAGGAGGAGGAGGAGGAGGAGGAGGAGGAGGAGGAGGGGTGGAGCGGGGAGAAGGAGGAGGAAAATAGAGAAGATGAGCAAGTAGGTGGACGAAGAGGTAAAAAAGAAAATGAAAAATAGAAAACACTATAGAGCCTAAGCCAACGACAAACACCACAACGACGACCATTACAACAGCAGCAACAACAATAATTACAACGACAACCATTACAACAGCAACAACGATAAGAACGACCTCAACAATAAAGCTCACAATAGCAACAACAACAAGCAGCAGGCGAGAGGCTTCCTGTGCTTACAACGATGTCTTCAGTGAAAACTCTACTGTTTTTGCTTAATGTGTCTACAAGAAGTTCAGGATTCAATTAATGGACACAGGAAACTCTTCACATTGCAGACACAGAATTTACATTGGGAATATACTCCAACCGGTGTTGCAGTAACGGAACCGCAAATACACAAATGTATACGTCCACATAGACTCATATATGCACGTGCATATATGTATATGTATGAATGCGTGTGTTTGTTCGTGTGTGTGTGTCTGTCTGTCTGTCTGATTGTCTGTTTGTGAGTGTGTGTGTGTGTGTGTATGTGTGTAAAGCGTATTTTCCTTCTTTTTTTTTTCTACGGCATATATGCTACATATATTTCTAATACATATATATTTATTTCTGCTATACATACATACATACATATATATATATATATATATATATATATATATACATGCACACATTCAAGCACTTTCATATAATTATTCTCAAGCAAATATACACCAACAATCAGTGATGCACACATACACACGTATATATATATTTGTAGTTTCATAGGTATATTTACATTTATTTAGCCGTATACTTTTACGATAATCGTGTGTGTTTGTATATATGTGTGTATATGTGTGTGAGTGTATGTGTGAGTGTGTACGTATGCATGTATACACGCACACACATGTACGCATGCAGTAACTAACTATACGTAAGTTCACGCACACACAGATACACACAAATTCGTGTATATACGCACAAATATATAGTTACATACATACATACGTACATACACACACACATAAATGTCACTAAAAGTGTTAGAATACCTACATTGCTAGAAATAAGAGCTAAAATTCTCTTATGTTGTAGTTAAAGCACATAATTGCATACATATGTGATGAAAAGGACTGTAATCGGCCAAAGCACCGATCGTGAATTCTTTATATTGACCGATCGGTCTCGGCTATTCCATAGCATCATCAGTAAGGAGCGCTCGCTCGGCTGGTTACGGCATTAATCCTCCATCAGCATATATGTATTCACCATAAAAATTTATGGATGATTTAGCGAATCACTAAAGTATATATAAAAATTAATATAAATAATGGTGCGCAATGTGTTATAGGAAAACTATAAATGTCACTAAAAGTGACTATGGGTGTTAGAACACCTACATTGCTAGAAATAAGAACTAAAATGCTCTAATGCAAGTTGGTGCACACTGTTAAATGTGCATCTTGATGTTAATTATCGGTGCAACTTCATTAGGGTATACATTAACATCCACAAACCAAAAAATAATTTCATACATTTGAAAATATTAGAATAATATTCTACATAAATGAAATGGTAAACTAGAATATGAATTAAGAATCATGCGAAAATTCTTGAGCATTGACATAATTTAAGACAGAAGGTAGCAATAACTTCCGAAGTGTCTATGGTAATATAAAGTTCACGAAATATATGACTGTTTTTAGTAAAGCAAACACCAAATTGCAGAATAGGTTTGGTCAAACTTATACGCTCTTCAAATGATATCCGACCAACAGTCAGTAAAGACCTTGATAAAGTTGCACCGATAGTTAACATCAAGATGCACATTTAACAGTGTGCATCGGCCTGCAGCAGAAACGTGCGAAGGACTTGACAAAGAAAGATGTGATTAACTCTAAAATAAAACTTGGATGTGCAAATCTATGTTCTGATTTTAATTTCATTATTTTTTTCTACTGTCACTATGCTGTCCTTATAAAGACATTTGGATTTACCATATGATGATTAACCGAGTATACTAAATTTTAACTAACTGGAGTTTATCTATATGCACTGTGATTGGCCAGCATTGATAAGAGCGAATACGGTAACTGCTAGGATTTGATATATATATATATATATATACATGTCGACCTGATTATAAATTTACATATATAGGCACAGGTGTTTCTCCCGGACCGACTAAAGCCTCGTGAACGGATTTGGTAAACAGAGACTACTTGGAAGCATAACGCGTATGTGTGTGTGTGTGTGTGTGTTCTTGTTGAGGTCGTTCTTATCGTTGTTGCTGTTGTAATGGTTGTCGTTGTAATTATTGTTGTTGCTGCTGTTGTAATGGTCGTCGTTGTGGTGTTTGTCGTTGGCTTAGGCTCTATAGTGTAGGCAAATGGATAAGTAAGTAAACAGATAAACAGATAGGTACGTAGGTACTATGGACAGACAAGTACACGCACATACATACACAAATGAAACTGAAACATATGACCATACACACACATATACACAAATTAAGACTGAAACACATGACCATATACACACACGCACGATTCCCCCCACACACAAGGAGGCAGAGGTACATACACAAATACACGCACACACATACAAATACACACACACACACATTAAAACACACAAGCATGAACACACACAAACACATGAATATGCAGGAGACATACATACAAACGTACACACATGCATACACATACATGCAAATATACACATACACACATACATACATACATACATACATACATACATACATATGTACACTGACGCACA
>NC_142938.1:39624000-39671500 GCF_046866305.1 Octopus bimaculoides
TTTATATTCTGTTTCTTCACGAGCAGCTACTGTCCGAATCAGCTCTAATACTTCCGATAACCATTATCAATATACTATTTTATATTGTTTTTTGACGATGGTCCACAGTCCGAAATTTTCTTTCCTTTTCGTGTTTTGTTTTTTCTTTTTGTTTTTTTTTGTTTGTTTTTTTTTTACATGATGAAATTTATTATTTTGTAATCCTGTTTGCATTCGTTTTTACTCCTGACGTTTTGGTACTAGTTAGTAAAGAAAGTGGCCCGAAGTGGAGATCAAATGAACATAGTAGCTGTCATGAAATTTGAAAATTAGCGTGAGATGAAAATGTAAAAACTCTAACAAATAATGGTAAGAGTTAATTATTTATCTTGTGTATATTAAAGACACTTAAGCTTTACGTATAACTCAATAAAGATAAATCAGAGGTTATTATCCACAAATTCAGATAGGAAGACACAAAAATGCTTAATACATTTTACACTTATTACAATATGCTGCTTAGATTAGGAATCTCGCTCTGGCATAAGCTCAAGTTGAAGTTTTTCATATGATTCAGTGTAAAAGACTAAGGATAATTTAATTCAAAATCAATATTTGTTATCAAAGGATTTAATCAACGTAGTTTGTTAAAACGATAGACGAAAAATCCAACTTTTGACTCCAAGCTTCAGCCTTACAAGAGTTTAAAAAATCAAATGAAACACTTTCTGAAATGTTTACGTTAAACCAATAAATATAGAGATGAACGGTGTATATGTTAGTGAATATGATGCAGAACCCTTCCTTGCTTCCAAGTTTTTGGTGAAGGAGATACATTATTGTAAATTGTGACCGCTTTATAAATTTTCCCATCCTATTCATTTGACAATTTGTTCTCCTGCAAGAAATTCAACTAAAATATGGTTGCTTAGTATGCAATACATTCTAGTCAGTTCTTCCCTGCATTAAAAACCAGCGTGGAAGTGAATATGTATCCATTTCTCAAACTCTAACAATAAACCTACATATGAATAACAAATAGAACGAAACGACTTCAATACATACAACAACAAAAAAACCATACAATCCAGTTTAATAAATGGAGGCGTTAACTTTAGATAGAAAAAGTCTCTTGATAAAACATCGTGTAAAACGAATTCCTATCCTCACGTACATCATTATTAGAATTTCTGACATCATATAACTTTAAAACATCCGTGAACACCATATTTGGATATTTTGAACATTCCAGTAATATATTTGTATATCTTTGTCTCGCTTTTCAGTTAATATTGTAAATATTCACATTTATAAATAAAAGTTTATATACGGATATATATCCATACATACTCACTCCTCTCATTTAATATCATCTTTTACTTTCCATACAACTCCAGACATATCTATATGATCTTGGTGTCTACTGTAACATAGCTACCGCATAATTTTTATGAAAGTTGTCGTGTGTAAACTAGCTGAAACATATTTCAAGACTTAAAATCGATGTTAACATCGGGTTATTTCGTTTATCAATTCTTTCAAATATTTTTCTATCGAAGCTTTTACTGCGTCAAATTTTTCAATAACAAAATTTATTTACATCATCAATACTTAAAACTCAAATCAAACTAAAGTTTTCATCATTTTGAGATATTGTTGTTTGATTTCATTTTGTATTTAATCTTATACTTCGAGGGAGAGATAAATAGTTCGGGTTTTCCACTGCTTTCGTAAATATTCAGCTGCCATAGATCAGCGTCTATATAATAGCAGTAATCAAGATATCTTATTCTCTCTAAGAATTTCCCCTGAAGACGTTTATCACGATTTCACCCATGTGATCATGGTAGCTAACAGAAGCATGGCAAGACCGAGAGTATATATTATATTGTTATTGTATTTATTACACATCTTCGCGCAGATTTGTTGCAGTTTTTGTAATTAATGTTGTTGTCTTGCTGTTGTTGTTGTTGTTGTTGTCATCTTGTTGTTGTTCTTGTTGTTGTCTTGTTGTTGTTGTTCTTGTTCTTGTTGCTATTCAATAGAAGATGCATTGTAAATCTATCAATCTTTCTTTCAATATTTATCTCTGTTCAGATAATATTCCATATTTTTTTCTTTTATATTTCCTATTTTCACTTATTCTTTGTGTTTTTGGCTATTTTTTTTCAGTTTTTCTATTACTCAGTGCTTCTTCATGGTTCATATTGTGTATACGTGTGCACGTAATTATGTGTCTATACTACACACACATACACACATACACATACACACATGCACACACATACACATATACACACATACACGCACACACATATATATGTATGCATAAATACATACACGTATGTATATATATATACATACAAACATACATATACATCATGCATATATATATATATATATATTTATATATATATTTATATATATATATATATATACATATATATATATATATATATATATATATATATATATATATATATATATATATATATATATATATATATATATATGTATACATATATATATATATATATATATATATGCGAGTAAAAATAAATACAAAAAAGGTGTTTTTTTTGTATGATTGTGTATAGAGGAATATATTATTTTGTTTAAAAGAGTTCCAGCACTGTCTGTTTTTTATGTTTTATTTATATTCCTGCAGAACCAATGTGGGGTATAGAATATGGAATATACAATATATAATATAATATACAATATATAATATAAAATAAAATAAAATAAAAATGGATGGCACCATGAAATAAAGTATTGAATGTAGATGAAATATTGAGTGTTCAATATAAAGGATCAAATATATAAATATAAATATATAAAGGCGACTCGAGTTTCAGGGCTATTTCCCTTCGTCATGGCCGGTATGACAGACTTTAACAGACTAATAAGTTGGCTGGTTTTCTGTCTTTTATACCAATTCCTTTGGACAGCAGCAGTAGGTGTTTGGCTATTTTTAGAATTGATGTCAAATCTATTTTTAGAAATGATGATATTTGAGTAATTGTTTTGTGTTTGGGTTGTAGGGATAAGATTTTTAAACCCCAGTAGGTGTTTGGCTGTTCTTAGAAATGATGCCAAATCTATTTATAGAAATGATGATATTTGAGAGATTTTTTGTGTTTTAGTTATAGGGATAAGATTTTTAAACCCCAAGTAAGATAAATTTAATCTTTGTTTGTTAAGAGTGGGTTTGAATTTCTTAATAAAGTCCTTTTCTTTGCATTTTCTTTCAATTTCATTCCGGTTGTAAAATTTATGGAATGGAAATATAATAAAAGTTTGATGACCACATGTTACCAGATGGTTACTCAGTGGTATTTGGCGGACTTCTGGGTTTTTAATCTGTTGTCGATGTACCAGTGAGCGTTCCGATAGTGCATTACCTGTCTGGCCAACGTACAGTTCTTCACAATTAGGGCATTTGATGCAGTAGATTAGATTTCTACTTTTGCAGTTCATGTTCGCATTGGTGAATATTTTCCCTGTTTCTGTGTTCATATATGGGCCGGTATGGATTGATCGGCATGTGCCGCATCGGCTATCATTGCATTTGGATACAGTGAATGTTTGATTTTTGTTGCTGAGGTCAAAACTTGCCTTTGTTAATAGCTTTTTCAAGTTTTAAAAGGCCTGAAATTTACACCTACACCAACAGTCAACCACCATGAACTAAAGGAAGATATCCAGAAATTCTGTCGCAAATTACGACTTGTCGAATTCTTCACCACCAATATTAATAATAAAAATAATAATGAAACCGAAGATTCTTTAGTGAGGAATAAATCAAATTTCACCACCAAAAGGCAGAAATATCTACCTGGACCAATATATTGACACCCTATCAAACTTCCCCCTAAAACAAAATACCAAAATTAGGCCGAACATTAACAAATCAGAGATATCTGCACTTAAACGCATACAAAACGATGAAACAATAATAATTAAACAAGCAGATAAAGGGGGTGCAATCGTCATCATGGATGTGGAATACTACAAGGATTTAGTTGAGGAACAACTAAATGACACAACCTTCTATTGTGAAATACCCTCGAACATAGACCACCACATCATGAAGAAGATCAACCACCTAGTTTCTAAACATTACAACTCACTCATTGACAATGAAAGAGACTACATCACCAACTTCGAACCAAAACCCAGTAACTTTTACGGCTTACCCAAAATACATAAGTCAGAAGATATTCAACAGGCAGTAAAGGAACAAGGAAGTGAATACATAAAAGTGCTACATCCAAAAGATTTAAAACTTAGACCAATTATAGCTGGCCCAGTATGCCCTACTCACCGTCTAAGCAATTTCATCGACATTCTTTTGAAGCCACTTTGTACATACATACCCATTTTCATTCGGGATGACATCGACTTTTTATCCCATCTTCCCAAAACCACTGAAACAAATTCAATCCTACTGAGCTTCGATGTAGTAAGCCTATACACAAATATCCCACATGATTTAGGAATAAAGGCGGTTGAATACTGGGTAAACAAACACAGAGAAGCAATTCCCAACAGGTACACGGTGACATTTATACTAGAATCAGTGAGACTTATCCTGGAAAATAATACTTTCTTCTTCAATGGTAAGAACTATATCCAAATTAAAGGCACGGCTATGGGGACGAGGTTTGCTCCCGTTTATGCGAATTCGGTGATGGGTTACTTGGAACAAAAACTCTACCAGGAAATAGAGGAGAGATATAACACCGAATTTAGGAAGCTTATAGAAAAAGCATGGAAGAGATACCTGGACGATTGCTTCATAATCTGGACCAAACCTCAAAGCATTGTGGAAGAATTTAACACCCTCCTGAACAACCTACACCCATCCATCCAATTTACAAAGGAGATGAACAGTAGCAAATTACCATTTCTAGATATAATGGTAATTAAAAAGAACACCGCCATTACCACAGATATATATTACAAACACACAGACACACACCAATACTTGAACTTTAAATCGTGCCATCCACCCCATACAAAACGCAACATACCATACTGCCTAGCCAGGAGAATATGTACTATTGTAGAGGATATAGAGACCAGAAATCAACGCCTGATGGAACTGAAAGAATTTCTGCTGAAGCAAAAATACCCATCACGACTCATAGAAAATGGTATTCAGCGGGCTTCGAAAATACCCATACGACAACTGAGGACACCGCAAAGAAAAGACAAACAGGAAAAGATCATTCCATTTATAGTGACACAAAATCCATGCCACCAGAACATCTTTAATATCGCCAAAGCGAACTTACCGATCCTTGCACAAAGTAAGGATTGAGAAATATCATTACAGATCAAAATATAACTCTCAGTAAGAGACAACCTAAAAACTTATTATATATTGTATATTCCATATTCTATACCCCACATTGGTTCTGCAGGAATATAAATAAAACATAAAAAACAGACAGTGTTGGAACTCTTTTAAACAAAATAATATATATATATATATATATATATATATATATATACACATACACATATATATACACACACATATATGTATGTATATATGTATGTATGTATGTATGTATGTATGTATATATATACAATATTGAGGCATTGTTTTATTAAAATAAACACAACATGCAGTCACGAAACACAAAAACATAAAAAAGATGTAGATTCGGTGAACGATCTTCTAACAACACAATAAGAATATTTTAAATGATACGCCAAAGAATACGAGTAGCATACAGTTTTACAAGCAAAAGTTTGAAAAACGATAAAACCAGTATAGAAGGGCCGAGTCAGATTTGCTGTTGTGTCAAATCAAATGGGGGCACTGGACATAGGAAATTTCTGAAAACAGAGAGTTTGGAAATATCATGTTGTGTGAAACAGCACCCCTTTACTCAAGCAATATGTGAAACAGTGCTTCTTTGTAGATTTTTTAAAATGGCGTGAGCTTCCAGTTACACTTAGAACGGCAGCTGGAAAATCCCTTTGCGATGTAACGAAAGAAATTTTCTCCTTTGAGCATGGTAAAGTTTACGGACTGACTGTGAGGGCTGATACAGTTTTGCCCCAAGAGTAACGGTTAGGGTTGTTGACATATGTATTGCAGATGATGCAGGAGCCATACCTCGTTGAGAGCGCTGCGACGAAGGACATGAGACGAAGGACAAGGACATGCAAGACAAAAGACACGTCTTTTACAACTGTGGTAGCCAGTTACTTGGGGGTTGTTAACCCTGGAGAGCTGGAGAATGGAAAGAAGATGCAAATCGGTAGAGAGCAATAATCTCTAGTTTGCAGAATTCCATCGCTCATAGATTTGGATAGTGGAATCCTAATCGCACTGTCAAGCGTGCAATCGTTGGCAGTTCTGAGTGTAGGGTTAAAAAGCCTCCCCAGAAGATAAAGATGACTATGCTCATCCTCCCGGCAGCATTACCCTATTGTATTACGATGGGCAGGAGATAGAAGAAGAGCAAGAATGACAAACTGCCGGAGAAAGTACGAAGGAAGAAATGGAAATATCCCCAAAGGAGAAAAATCAACCAAAACGAAAAGCAACCGAAAGAAATTCCAGTGACGTCTCCTCCTTTGGACAATGTTATGAGATTTACAATAGTTAGTAACAAAGATATAATGAATTGATTAACTGATGCAGGTCTTAATGTGAGCTTTGAAGACGAGGTATTTATCAAAACGGCGTTTCGGAAAAAAGACGTTCCAACGTTTTGATTACGGATTGTTAGTAAAGCGCTCACCAGCTTGATATGAATTTTAATCTGAGCAAACTGGGATTTTTTCTCAGTGATTCATTTCAAAAAGGCGTTGACGCTTTTGGGTTCATCAAAGTTAGGTATGGTCAGTAGAGGAGAAACATGGTGGCGAGGTGATCTGGCTAGCGGATTGCCACCTGGATGCAGATGGGCAGTCGTAAATGTTTTGCGAGTTTTATATTAAAACTAGCATGTTGTCGAAAACGCCGATGTGGTAAAGATAATTTATAATGAAAATTTTCAGTTTTATTTTGATTAAAATACCAGCGACTTACAGCAGAATAAAAACTTCTCACTACAGTTCTCCCGCATTTAGCACCTCTTACTGCCAATCACACACCTCTCTGTTTTTTTTTAGTTTCCTTCTACCAGCGTGACCGACAGGACACATTGCGCTTTACTATATTTAAGGTATTGTCTCTTGCTTTATTTACTGAGCGGTTTATATTACTTTTATTCATTTATGTTTGTATCAAATTTAAACAGTCTTAATCCTTCTCTTCACTAATTTTATTTACCTTTGTTTATGTAGTTTTATGTGAATTATAACTCTTATGTAACGTTTGTAATGCGAGCCCTTGTGGCAAATAAAAGAAACGGTTATCACCAGCATTATCAGCATTAACAGCAGCAGCTGCAGTAGCAGCATCTTTGACTCCCGTTTCTATCTTATATCACGGAGTCCAGATCATGACCCTAAGGTTAAACAAGGTAGACGTAACTATATTGTTGTTGTCGTTTCTGCTGCTGTTGTTTTTGTTGTTGTTGTTGCTGTTTGTGGTGGTGGTGGTGGTGGTGGTGGTGGTGGTGGTGGTGGTGGTGGTGACGGCAGCAGCGGCACTACTGTTGTTATTATTATTATTATTATTATTATTATTATTATTATTATTATTATTATTATTATTATTATTATTATCATTATATTAACACTGTCGCCTCAGCGAAGATTGTGTCTTTGGATTCGACAGTACCACCTCCAAGGCAAAAACATCTGTTAATTTCCTACAAAAATGCTTTCCGTACACTGTATTAAGACTTCGTTGGGTGGAGAAAAAATGAAGAAAGATGACTTTTTTAATATCCTTCTTTTTTTTTTTCTGCCGGAAATAAGCAAAAATCAAATAAAAGTTAAATAAAGGCATAATCTTTCATTTTGACGTATCTAATTGATCGATTTTTGCCGGTCAGTAAAGCAGTAGCCAGTTAAATCAGACACGATGTTGTGTTTCTATAATGAGCCTGGCACCATACGTAGAGATGATGTTCAAGGACAGGATGACGGGAGGAAGGAGAGAAGTGGAGGGAGAGGGAGAGGGAGAGGGAGAGATATAAGTGAAGGTGGAGGGGAAGAAAAGACGACACTGATGAGGACGACGTCGAAGAAGAAAATGATGATGAGGCGGAGGAGGATTTTGACGACGACGGTGGTGGTTGTGGTGGTAGTGATGATGATGATGATGATGATGATGATTATGATGATGATGGTTGTGGTGGTGGTGGTGGTGGTGGTGGTGGTTGTCGTCGTGGCGGCGGTGGCGGCGGTGATGATGACTAAGGAAATGAGGAAGACGTACAAAATGAAGTTGATAATGGTAGAAGTAGTAATACTAGTAGTAGTAGAAGAAGGAGGAGGAGGAGGAGGAGGAGGAGGGGGCGAAGGAGGGGAGGAGGAGGAGATGGAGGAGGAATTGCTGTTGTTGTTTATTGTGGTGGTCATGGAGATGATGGCGGTTGTGATGGTGTTTCCGATGGTGCTTGTGATGGTGGTGGTGGTGGTGGTGGTGGTGGAGCAGCGACATAGTGGTGGTTATGTCGATAATAATAGTGGAACAATGGCGACATGAAACACCAAGAAGTAGAGGTATAATGTGTGGGGGAGAGGAGTAAAAGTGGAGGAGGTATAGTTGGAGGTAGAAGACGAGAGAGAGGTTCATGACAATATACTTCATAACAACGACGACGACTGCAATGATGATGATGATGACGGTGGTGGTGGTGGTGGAGATTATGATGATGATGGTGGAGGTGGTGGTGATGGTAATGACGATGGTGATCACGATGATGATGGTGGTGATGGTGGTAATGGTGGTGGTGATGAGGATGGTGATAATGGTAGTGGTGGTGGTGGTGATGATGATCATGACGATGATAATGATGATGATGATGGTGGTAGAGGTGGTTGTAATGACGATGATGATGATGATGATGATGATGATGATATGTGAAGGAAAAAGGAGAGGAGGAGGAGGACCACCACCATAGTAGTAGCAGTAGCAGCAGCAGCAGCAGCAGCTGCAGGAAGAGGTGGAAGAGAGGGAAAGGAAGAGAGTATGAAAATTACAATTACCACTGCAAGATCTTTACCACTACCACTACTACTACTACTACAAATAATAATAATAATAATAATAATAATAATAATAATAATAATAATAATAATAATAACGCTAGCACCACTATACTATACTACCATCATCACCAGAACACCCAGCGACACCACCACCACTACCACCACTACCATCACTACTACTAGCACCACGTAACACTACCACCACCACCGTCACCACAACACCCAGTATCACCACCACCACCACCACCCCCGCCATCACCTCTACTACGGAAAGTTAAGCGATGACGACACAGTGCTGAGGCAAGAGTGACATGTATTGCCCGTTTGCTTGTTGTTCTGTGTAAAAATCCCCGCTTACCATCAACCTTTCTGCTGATTTGAACAGCAGCACCTTGGGCCCCCTTGAGCGTGAAACGTTCCTTATTTCAGACCTTAACTTTACACTTACAGCTGACACTCTCTCAGGACCCTTTACTTCTGTTGCCTGCCTTCTGTCTGTCTGTTTGTCCAACTGTCTCTCAGTCTGTTTTTCTGCCTGTCTCTCGGCTTGCTTTATCTCTCTGTCTGACTGTGTCTACGAATAAATGCAAAGAGTATTTTGGCATACGTATCTATCTGTCTATGAATATATGTATATGGGTGTGCGTGCATGTATGAATACGTGTGCGTGAGTGTGAGGGTTGTATGTGTATGTGTGAATATCTATATGTATATTGATAGATGGATGGATGTTTGCATATACATATATGTGTGTGTGTATATACATGTATGCTTGATGTATGTACTAATGAATGTATGAATGCTTGTATGTGTGTGTGTGTGTGTGTGTGTGTGTTTTTGTGAGTGTGTGTGTGTGTGCGTGTGTATGTATCTGGAGATAAATAAACAAATAGAGAGATAGATAGATAGATAGATAGATAGATAGATAGATAGATAGATAGATAGATAGATAGATACACGAACAAGTATATACATACGTGTATGCATACATTTGTACAGATAAACATATACATACATATATAAGTACGTACGTACACATACACACACATAGGTGCGTGTGTAATTGTGTGTGTATTTGTGTGTATATATGTATGTGTATATGAGTGTATGTCTGTACAGATGTATGCATACACGTCTGTATACAAGCACCATAAATACATCGAGACGGCGAAAAATAGTAGGAAAAGCACTTGAGTACACATACATACACAAACGATGTACTCAAAACACAAACTGTCATACACATGCATACATATGTACAAACGCTGGCATACACACACGGACGCTGTACTAAACAACTACACTATACTAAAGAGCCATCGCACACTCAATCTTCTATATCTGCATAAACACGCATATATGCACGCGTACAAACACACACGTGCACACACACACACACACACACACACACACACACACACACACAAACACACACACATAGACACAAACAAACACAAACACACACACATACAGACACAAACAAACACACATACACACATTCTTGTGTTTGGGTTACTCTTCTACGCAGATACGCACAGTGATTTGCATCCAGTTCCTTTGCATATATCTTTTCAGCCTAGTACTCATTCTATCGGGATCTTCTGTCGAACCGCTAATTGGGTGGACGTAAACAGACCAGCACCGGTTGTCAAGCAGTGATGCGGGTACAAAGGGACAAACACAGAACAACAGAAACACACACATATATTATAATAATAATAATAATAATAATAATAATAATAATAATAATAATAATAATAATAATGATAATAATAATGATAATAATAATAATAATAATAAAAGTGACAACAAAAGAATGAGGACTCGATATTAGGTAAATAGAGGATGTTTATATATGTATAGTTTAGTACAATCAGTAAGTTGTCATAACAGTGCTCGGAGTTTCAAATGCCATTAATAGCCGATGAGAATGCATCGTAGCTCTTAGCTCCGGCATTTGAAACTCCCAATACTATTATGACAACTTACTGATTGTCCTAAACTATACATGTGTGTGTGTGTGTGTGTGTGTGTGTGTGTGTGTGTGTGTGTGTGTGTGTGTGTGTGTGTGAATGCCTGCATATATGGGTACGGTGTTCACCAACGGTGCAAACAAAATGAAAGACGTAAATAAAGGAGGGAAAGCGAGTGAAATACGGGAACAACGATAAAAAAGGGAAAACGGGACAAGTTAACACAGAGAAACGATCCTTCATCAGTTGTCGGCTGTCTATCTACTCTTCATTTCAAGCACTCAACTACAATATGAGTCTTCAAAGACAGTTGCTCCCATAAATTCTAAAATAAAATTCAGGATTTGTGGAGGGCCAAAGTTAGGAACAAAAAATGATGGTGGAGACATACAAGGAAACCGAATGAAAACAAATATGGAGGGTCGTTAGACCAGAACGAGAGGAAAATAGTGAACGCTAGGAGAAACATTTTTTTTAAAAGAGAAAACATAGAAGAGAGAAAGAAAAAAGATAGAAGGGAGAGAGCAAAACACGTCCGCTCGTTTGAATGTATGTGCAGGAAAAGAAAGATGGACAATGGTCACGTGTGAGCAACGAGAGAGAGAGTTAGAAAAAAGAACGAGGGGTAAAGGAGACAGACAGACAGACTTAATCCCCTTGTCTGTCCTTGTTTGTCCCCTCTATGTTTAGCCCCTTGTGGGCAATAAAGAAATAAGACAGACAGACAGATACAAAACGAATGGACGTGTTTTTTCTCTCTCTCTCTCTCTATCTCTCTCTCTCTCTCTCTCTCTCTCTCTCTCTCTCTCTCTCTCTCTCTCTCTCTTTTTTTTTCTCTTTTCAAAAAATGTTTCTCCTGGCTTTCACTATTTTCCTCTCTTTCTGGTCTAACGACCCCCCATGTTTGTTTTCCTTCGGTTTCCTTGTATGTCTCCACCATCATTTTTTTTTTGCTTCTAACTTATACCCTCCATAAATCCTGAATTTTATTTTAGAATTTATGGGAGAAACTATCTTTGAACAATCATATTGTCTTTGAATGCTGGAAATAAGGATTAAATACACAGCCAACAACTGATAAAGGGTCGTTTCTCTGTGTTAATTTGTCCTGTTTTCCATTTTGTTTCGCTCTTCTCGTATTTCACTCGTTTTTCCCTCGTTTTTTACGTATTTCATGTCATTAGCACTGTTGGTGACGTCCTGTACCCATATATGCATGTATATATATATATATATATATATATATGTGTGTGTGTGTGTGTGTGTGTGTGTGTGTGTGTGTGTGTGTGTGTGTGTGTGTGTGTGTGAGCGTGTATGTGTGTGTCTGTCTGTTTGTTTGTCTGTTTGTCTGTGTGCCTGTGTGTATATATGTATATATATATATATATATATATATATATATATATATATTAGAGACAGGTGTTCTCTATTTAGAATACACTTCGAAGTGAACAGGAGATTTGAACTCGAGCCGGTAGATGAGTAAATGCAATGTAAATGTAATATATGAGTAAATAATTGTGTGTGTGTATATATATATATATATATATATATATATATATATATATATATATTACTAAACATTTGAACTACATGTACTTATCTCCCTACTAATAGTTCCCTGTACATTCGATTGGCGCCTGATGAACGTACGCGTGTACGCAAACTATTAGTAAAGTGATAAGTACATGTTAAAACGTTTAGTAATATTGAACTCTCATTGGATGGCGTACTCTTCGTATTCACTTTTATGCAGTTAATTTCTTATACATACATACATACTTACATACATATATACATACATATACACGCACACATATATATATATATATATATATATATATATATATATATATATATATATATATATATATATATATATATATATATATATATATACACACACTGTCACTGGTATAACATATAATTTTACATTTATATCCCAAAATTCTTTAGACACACACTTACACACTTTCGTACTCATTTACTCACACACATACTTATACACACACTATTGACGATTCCTCTCGCTTTATAGATTTAGATTATATCCATAGTTTTGCCTCCCACGCATTCCTTATAGACTTTTACATAGTCTTTTATTTCATACTAAAGTGTATTCATCTAAATACACTAGTAATGATAGTGAAATATTAAAATTCCACTTTCGAGTAAATAACAGATTGGTGGGTGTACTACATGATCATAGGAACATACAAATTATTACAATTATTACATAATTCAGGTAAACATTATAAGTAATCACCGAAATTAAGTACATTTTAAAGTAAATAAAGGATTGATAACGTTGTATATTTGATATTCTTTCTAAATTCCAGAAATGAGCTTTTCAGTCTATGATTGCACATTCAGATAATCCTCGAATGTTTGTTCTTTATTTTGTCATTACACAATATTATTTCAAGTGTCTCCTGCAGGCAAAAGTCACATACTTTTGAGTGTGCGTTTATGGTTTTTTCATCTCGTAGTATCGACCAAGTAGTGTTGTAATTAATTTTTTCCCTTTTGAGGTCCCATATCAGGTCTTCAAGTGATGTACATTTCCTCTTGCAGCCTTTCAAAAATGTTGCAGCATGGTTCCATCAGCGGTTCTTGAAGGTTTCGGTAGTTGTAGGAGCATGGCTCAGTGTTTCGAGCGTCGATCTTACGATCGTGAGGTTGTTAGTTCGAATCCCGGACCGGGCTGCGTGTTGTGTTCTTGAGCAAGACACTTTATTTCACGTTGCTCCACTTCACTCAGCTGTAGAAATGAGTTGAGATGTCACAGGTGCCAAGCTGTATCGGCCTTTGCCTTTCCCTTGGATAACACTGATGGCGTGGAGAGGGGAGGCCGGTATGCATGTACAACCTTGCCCGGACTTGTGCCTGGGAGGGTAACTTCCTAGGTGCAATCCCATGGTCAGTCATGATCGAAGTGGGGTCTCAGCAACAGCACCTATATATGCATATGTACGTGTACTTGTTTTTTACAGTACATTTATATATATTGTAACATATAAATGTACTGCGAAAACTGTACATTTTTATATGAATTCAGTGTACACCAATACATTACCACTTCCATATCCAGTAACAGAGTAATCCTGCTGTATGATGGCATATGGTAGCCTAAAACCGTATAGGAGCTTTGAAATTCACGCTATGAGGTTATTACCCAGATGATACTAAATGAATATGCATATACGTATGTATATATGAGTATGGGTATGTTTGTATGTTTTGTATATGTATGTGTCTGTTAGTGCATATATGTGTGTGAGTGTGTGTGTGTGTGTGTGTGTGTGTGTGTGTGTGTGTGTGTGTGTGTGTGTGTGTGTGTGTGTGTGTGTGTGCGTGTGTAGTCACTCTAAAATGAAGCAGAGAGGAAAAGCAAAGGCAATGAAAGGTATTTTATTAAAAATCCCTTCCAGTTCACAGTTGATCTTTTCGGAAATCCAAAAGTCAGAAGTTTCGTATGTTCCAAGAAAGGTGGAGAGCAGAGTAGTAGCAGTGCACATTGGCCCCATTAGAAATATTCTGTTGGGAGACTGTCCCTTCCCATTGTCAATGCTCAAACCTCACACCTATTTCAACAAGCCAGACTTCACTATCGATGAAATGATGGCAGTGGTGGCAAAATCTCAAGCAGTATCTACTCCAGGACCACTTGGCACCACATATATCATTTACAAATAACAAACAACGTTGCTAAGTAGGCAAACAAAAGAGTATCCTGTTGCATGATGGCATATGATAGCCGATGACCGTATAGAAGCTTCGAAATTCAGTAAAAGTAGAAACCCTGGCTCTGGATACTGATTGAGGGTGTTTTGCTAATAACGAAGAAAGCTCAACAGGACTAAACCATTTTCAAGAGATCTCTCTATTAGCTATTAGCTGTCGAAAAACAAAAAAAGACCTTTTGGTCCACCAATGTTCAAAAATTTACAGCGTATCTACAAGGCAAGGACGCATTGGCAGGAGTATCCAAAAAGAGTGAGTCTCCGGCTTTGAATGCTTTGATTATAGTTCTGCAATCAGCCACATCATTAAGGAGGCAAGAAGGAATAACTACACACTTTCAGTAGTATGTTAGATCTTTCAAAAGTCTACCAAATGTCCCCTACTCGCTAATACAAAGTGAACTGGCGTATTACCAAGTACAAACAATGGTAATCAAGCTTGTAATGTTGCACATGGGTTCGCTGAAGAGGAGATTGACTTTGGAAGCAGTAGATGGCAGAGACTGGATAAAAGCATTATGACAGAGTGCACGATATCTGGTCCTATTAGTAGCAAGCATATACCTACTGTTACTCATCGGAGCAAAATCCGATGACACCACAAGGTATCCAGTCTGCAGGGCTTTTATGGATAGTATAACAGTCATGATGCTATCAATCAATGTAACACGTCAGTCCCTGAGCTCGCGGGAAAGAATGGCCATATTGTCACGTATGAAATTTAACCTAGTAAATCTCGGAGCCTGAATATCCTCAAAGAAAATCTAACAAATTATATTTCAACACTCAGAGGTCTGAGCCGGGTAATCTAGAGCAATGGAAAAAGATCAATGCAAGCGGAGGTGCAAAAGGAACTTGCATAGATCGCCAAATGGTGAGAATTATAATGTTTGGCAAATATCAGGATACATTAGAAAATAGTTTGGATTCTTGCTGCTCTACGTGCTTTCCATGAATTACTATTATGTATATATTTTCTCATTTCCTTTTATTTTGGCAGAAATGTGTAAATAAGCAAAAATTGATAAAAGTTAAATAATGATCACCACGAGTAGTTGTAAGCTACCGGGCAGATTGATCAGCTCTTGAATAACTTCTACACTTTCTTGATGCGTTTGGATCAATAGCTCCATCCATGTGCTCGACCAATGATTTTTCTGCAGCCTGTGAACCTACAATTTGTTGGTTTTGTCCTCTCCAGCAAATAAAGCATCCCCTACTAGCCAGTGCCTACTGCTGGTAGAACATCAGCCACCTTTGTTTTTACTACTTTCCGACCAAGGTAGATCGGTATGAGAAACAGTTTGTCACTCTTTATATGCGTTGTAGAGTGGTTTCAGATAGTTTTTTACAAATTAGCGAATTACTCATATACATGCATGTATGGAAATATAATTACAAAGTAAAATACAATTCAAGCATATACAACAACTAAGACACAAGAATGAAATGCATAATCGACCTCAAAACGATGCTTAGTGGCATTTCTTCTGGCACTTTACGTTTTGAATTCCACCGCCGTCGAGGTCGATTATGCATTTCATTCTTTCGGTGTCGATAAAAGAAAAGTACTAGCTGTGCAATGAGATCTATGTAAGCGACCACCCCTCCTCTTAAAATATTGTGCACACACACTCTCTTACACACATACGCGCATATAACAAAAATATTTATATATGTTTTTATTTATACATATGTATTTAATAACTACATACATACACATTCACATACTCACACACGGACACATACACGCATACACTCATTCACGCTCATAGAGAAGGAATGAGGTGAGAGTCAAAGACAGTAAACAGAAATTAAAAGCAATATCTAATAAAAGAGAACTAGAAGCTAATTTGCAGAGCACTATGTTTTTCTAATACGCAAGATATGTATATGTATATATGTATATATATATATATATATATATATTTACTCTTTTACTTGTTTCAGTCATTTGACTGTGGCCATGCTGGAGCACCGCCTTTAGTCGAACAAATCGACCCCAGGACTTATTCTTTGGATGCCTAGTACTTATTCTATCGGTCTCTTTTGCCGAACCGCTAAGTTACGAGGATGTAAACACACCACCATCGGTTGTCAGGCGATGTTGGGGGGACAAACACAGACACACAAACATATACACACACATACATATATATATATATATATATATATATATATATATATATACGACAGGCTTCTTTCAGTTTCCGTCTACCAAATCCACTCACAAGGCTTTGGTCGACCCGAGGCTATAGTAGAAGACACTTGCCCAAGGTGCCACGCAGTGGGACTGAACCCAGAACCGTGTGGTTCGTAAACAAGCTACTTACCACACAGCCACTCCTATATATATATATATATATATATATATATATATATATATATATATATATATATATATATATATATATATATATATGTATGTGTGCATGTGTATGTATGTATGTGTGTGTGTGTGTGTGTGTGTGTGTGTGTGTGTGTGTGTAGGCGCAGGTGTAGCTGCGTGGTAAGAAGCTTGCTTCCCAACCACATGGTTCTGGGTTCAGCCCCACTGCGTGGAACTTCGGGCCGACCAAAGTCTTGTGAGTGCATCTGGTAAAAGGAAACTGAAAGAAGCCCGTCGTATATACATATATATGTATGTATTTGCATGTCTGTGTTTGTCCCCCACCCCACCATCCGTTGACGACCGATTTTGGTGTGTATACGTTCCCGTAAATTAGCGGTTCGGCCAAAGAGAGCGATAGAATTTGTACTGAGCTTACAAAGAATAAGTCCTAGGATCGATTTGTTCGACAAAAGGCGGTGCTCTAGCATGGCCGCTATCAAATGACTGAAATAAATTAAGAAAAATACATATAAAAGAAAATATATATATATGTACATAATGTTTCCTTCTCAAGCCATGTCAGGCTCATAAGGGCCGTTTTCCCGGTTCCAATGGTCTATATATCACCCACCTGGACGGGGCGCCAGTCCGTCGCAGAATTATCCACTTTCGCCAGCTGAGTGGACTGGAGCAAAGTGAAATGAAGTGTTTTGCACAAGAACACAGTGCGTCGTCCGGTCCAGGGATAGAAATCACAATCTTACGATCATGAGTTCAACACCCTAACGACTAGGCCGTGCGCCTAATGCCCTCCTTTCGTTTGTCTACTAACTCTCCTATATATATTATCTTTATCTTATGATATTTATTTTGTATTATATTATACTCATTTATTGTGCTTTTAATTATTAATTTTTCTATATGTGACAGTGAATTTTCATCGATGTGTTCATGAACCTTGGTTCTTTTCCCTAAAACTATATGTGTGTGTGTGTGTGTGTGTGTGTGTGTGTGTGTGTGAAAATATTTGTATACATATAGGCGCAGGAGTGGTTGTGTGGTAAGTAGTTCCAGGTTCAGTCCCACTGCGTGGCACCTTGGGCAAGTGTCTTCTACTATAGCCTCGGACCGACCAAAGCCTTGCGAATGGATTTGGTAGACGGAAGCTGAAAGAAGCCCGTCGTATATATGTATATGTATATATATGTGTGAGTGTGTTTGTGTGTCTGTGTTTGTCCTCCCCCAACATCGCTTGACAACCGATGCTGGTGTGTTTACGTCCCCGTAACTTAGAGGTTCGGCTAAAGAGACCGATAGAATAAGTACTAGGCTTACAAAGAATAAGTTCTGGGGTCGATTTGCTCGACTAAAGGCGGTGCTCCAGCAGTGCCGCAGTCAAATGACTGAAACAAGTAAAAGAGTAAAAGAGTATACATATATATATATATATATATATATATATATATATATATATATATATGTTGATAATTTTAGGCCTATAAATCTGCTCGATATAGATTATAAGAGGAATCTAGGACAGAAAGAGTCAGGAAGCTAGAAGGTGCGCTTAGAAAAGGCATAGCGACCGACGTGCTAGCGGTGAGATTGGCTCTTGATCAATTCTTCAATGCCAAGCACAAAGGTTGCGTTGTCAGAGCTAGGGCGCGTGCACTGAGACGGGAGGGGACAAAAGCCGTTCGATGGGCCCGAGTGGCAGAGGTGCTTCGTGGAAAGCAACAATTCGGTCTTTGGCGAGCTGTGATGGGTACAAGATGACCGAGTCCAAGCAGATGTGTGCGGAATTTCAACGGTACTTCGCAGTAGAATTGGAGAATTTCCCGTCGAGTAGTGGTGCTGTTGAGGAAGGACCCGAACAATGGGAACAAAATTGACCATTTTAGGCCTATGACTCTGCTCGATATAGATTATAAGATTTTAGCCAAAGGCACAGACATGCCCTATCCCAAACAGAACTATCCACGACTACCTTCACCTCACACATTACATCATAAAAAGGGTAGGTAAGGAACCGGTATGGTTGGGATCCTAATCAATTTGGATCATTTGATAGTGTCAACCACCAACACTTGGAGGTAGCAGATTTCAGTCCCGTTTTCGGTGGTCAAAGTAAATGGCCACTTTTCGGAATCGTTTCGCATCGCTCGTTCGGTCCATCAAGGATGCCCACTCTCACCTCTTCTGCGCGTATTGGCTCTCGAGCCATTGCTGCGGAAGCTGGATGTTTCGATGGGCATCCCGCGTGATCTAGAATGTCAGATATCTCAGAAATCGAGGTGGTCGGCACTGCTCTAAGGGAATACGAAGCGGTGACAGAAGTAAATATCAACCAGAAGTCGGTGGGCCTGCAGCTCGGCACCGGGAGAGACAGCGTTGTAGGGTGCTGGATGGAAAGACCGGTTAAATTCCTCGGGGTGTGGTTTGCTCCAGACCTTCAGGTGGACGAGAACTGGGGTGGGGACGTGACGAGTAGGGTAGCCAATTTCACCGAGAAATGTGTAGAGAGGAAGCTGTATCTGAAGGGTCGGGCGGAGGTGGCGAATGCGTACATCGCTTCCGTCATCTACTACCGCTTGACCGTCGTCCCTTACCCCATTTCATGCCTGATAAAGCTGGGGCGCTTGCACTTCCACATCCTATGGAAGGGATGTATTCCGCTCGTTAGACGGTCCATCTGCTGTCAACGGCAGCTGAGTGGAGGACTGGGCATGTCGTGGCTAACGATGTACAGACATGCGCTGAGGCTACAACATCTCTTGCGTTTCCTTATCGGTGAGCAGGTGTAGTCGCCGTTTGTCAAAAGGAACTTTCGGCATCTCGTCTCATTGATGGAGCTACAGTCCTGGGTTAAGCGCAGACCAAGAAAGGGGGCTTGGCACCTGGAGTGTCGCAAGCGCTCATGGCCTTCTGCCAGTCGGGTAACGCGGTCGGTGGAAGTTCCACCATGGATTTTCTATAGAGGATTAGTGGAGGGAAAGAGCGATGGTGTACTTGGGGAAACCCTTGGAGTCGAGAGGGATCAACTAACTGGTCTTTTCTGGAGGACTTTCGGGCTTGGGCCTATGGAATATTTCCAGAAATCTTTGGCCTGGCAGTGCTACCGGGGAGCTCTGCCGGTTCGAAACATGCTCTGCAGATACGGAAGTGCTGTCAGACGGACCTGTCCGAAGTGTACACAGGGCTATGAAACCGTCCTGCATGCACTCGTCCAGTGTCCGTGCATTACTGACCTGTGGAGCTTTGTCGAACAACTGTTGTCACGTGTATAACAGATCCGGTTATCAACCGAGTCCATTGTGAGGATCGCCCCGCCGCCTTCTTTTGGCCGGGAGGAAAAGGCAGTTTCCCTCTTCCTGGTAGCTATAGCGAAAGAGGTAGTGTAGTGGATGGGGTTGAAAGGGCTGAAAACAGACACTTTCCTCTTTGGAGGAGCCCTCATTGACTTTTACAAGTTCCACTTGAAAAGAAAAGTGAGGACAGAGAAAGAAGTACTGCTCCCTTCCCCCAGTAAGTTTGTTGAATGCGAAAATGGCTCGTGTCAATGGGCCTACTTTGAATATTCGTTTGTCTTGCGGAGCAGTTGAGAAGAGGAACACCTAGCGTGCCCTTAGCAGTCGGCGTGGCCAGGATGTGTAGGGTCTCCTGGTTGACCCTGTGTAGAACTCCCCCTATTGGGGAATTTTGTTGTTTAATTTTTTTTAACAGCTTTTGTTTTTCTTCTTGACACGTTTTTTTCTGTTTTAAACGCCTCTCGTCCTTCGTTTTGTTTTGTATTGTCCTTAATTGTTTTTGCACACGCCTTTTATGGCCAATAAGGAAAGGATTATTATTATTATTATTACTATTGTTATTATTATTATTATTATTATTATTATTAATATCAATATTATTATTATGGCGACGAGCTGGCAGAGACGTTAGCACTCGAGCAAAATGCTTAGCGGCATTTCGTCTGTCGCTACTTTCTGAGTTCAAATTCCGCCGAGGTCGACTTTGACTTTCATCCTTTCGGGGTCGATAAATTAAGTACCAGTTGCGCGCCGGGGTCTATCTAATCGACTGAACCCCACCCACCCCCAAAAAATCGGGCCCTGTGCCTAGAGTAGAAAAGTTTATTATCATTACAGACGTCGCACAGTATCTAATATCGTGATGTTGTTGATTGAAGATATTGTGTCTACCGGGGGTTTGTACTGTTTGTCAAATCACAACAAGGACCTCAGACAGACAGTACTTTACGCAATATGCGTGCAGTTCCAAGTAATTCCGACTTTTTTTCAATACATCTAGAGTGTAGGATATTTCTAAGGTTTTTCAAATGTTTTTTTCAGATTGGGTGGTATTGAACCCATTGCTCCGATGACAATAAGGATCAACTTTATGTTTGACTCTCATAGATGTCACATCTTAGCGATCTCAATTCTTAGGTCTCCATACTTATCAACTTTTTCTCTTTCTTTCATGATGATATGTTGATCTCTTGGCACTGCCACGTCGATTATCAGGCACTCTTGTTTGTCTCTCTTAAAGGTTACTATATCCGGCCTTCGGCCTTCGGTGCTCTAACACATTGTCTGTCTGGAAATCAAAGTCCCAGAGGATTTTTACCTTCCCCTTTTTGTCCATTACCTTTTCCTGTGTATGTTGGTACCAAGCACCCGTAGCCTCATATCCATACTTACGGCATTGCAGCCAGTGGAGGTTTGGGGCTACTTTGTCGTGTCTACGCTTGTACTCTTTCTGCGCAAGACTTTCACAAGTACTAACAATGTGAGTCACACTTTCGACCCTCTTACAACACATTCTGCAGAGATCCGATGCACTCGTGTGGTATATATTCTTTTTCACTGAATTGGTATTCAATGCCTGGTCCTGGGCCGCGATGATTAAGCTTTCAGTATTCCATGATGCTCTCTTGTCTTTTAATTTGTTGGTTTCACGGTGGAACTGACCATGTAATTCCATACGGAGTAAGGCTTCTCTCTCGTTGGCTGCTGTTGTTCGGAATTCATGAGCACTCTCAAGTCCATTTTTGTTAACCCCTTCTGTGCTAGCAGTATACTGTAACAGGTCTTCTTTCCTATTAACCATATATTCTGCCATGTTTCTTCTTTCACTGTTGATGCACTCCCAGACGTTATCTCTTCACACACGCACGCACTCACACCACACCACACAAACAAACACGCACGCACGCACGCACACACACACACACACACACACACACGCATACATATATATATATTTACGCATCTATCGCAAATAGATGCAGCTTTTTTTATTTTTAAAAACAATTTTCTTTTTCTCTTTTTTCCTTTAAACTCTCTCCTTCAAACACTCATACATCGAAATCGACGGGAGTGACCATCATATATCTATATATATATATATATATATATATATATATATATATATATATATATACACGCACGCACACATACACACAGACACACACGCGACCAGTCAAATCTAATATAATTAATAAACTTCACTGTACGAACAGAAGTCTCAGCATCGATAAATGTATTTGTTATCTATAATTTTTTTTTATTAATAACATTAAATATTCATTTATACATATGTATGTGAGCGCGCGCGCTTTTGTCTCTATACTCATACAGAAAGAGAACGAGAGAGAACACGAGAGGGGGATTTTAATATATATGTGTATGTATATTGTGTGTTTGGAAACATTATTCAATCAATAATTGCATATAACATATATCACGATATTATAAACTTTAGAATTGCAGTTAATATGTATATAATACAATACAATATGATATAATATAATATAATATGATATAATGTAGTGTAATGTAATACAATCTATAATAGTTAAGAATATCATCGAATATCATATAGTTTATGCTTACGCATATATGCTTGTCTCGTCACACACCACAATATTATTTCATTGTTTCAGTCGTATACTTTCAACCTTCCGGAGTCGATGTAAAATATCAGAACAAATCCGAAGCCGTGAATTCGCAGAAATATAAGAACATCGGTCCGGATGTCAAGCGGTATTTTGGAGGGTTCTTTGCAATCTGAGTTAAAATCCTGCCATGGCCTATTTGGTTGTTAGACGTAACTCATTTCCTAATCTCACACCACCACTCGGCACTCTGGGTGTCTTTACTGGAATTCACTGTCGCAAGCATTCAGGCCATAAGACTTGCTTCCATCAGTCTTATGGATCTTACATTATAGCTATCTTGTATAACGAGCCATGAGTAACTGCCTTTCCTCCTAATGAGAAGATAAAAAAATGATACTATTTCATTCATGAGAATGTGACCATAATGAAGCACATTTAAGAGTATAGTCGATTTTATTGGCCTGCCAGTACCTGTTTTATCAACATCGGAAAAATAAAAATAAATTGGACCGGAGATAGATTTGAACGCAGAATCTTACCAGTTGTCAAAAGGCATTCTGTATGACATTCTGCTGATTGTACCATCCAACAGCCATATGTGTGTCGTATGTGTCTGTGTCGGGTTGTGTGTTTGTGTGTTTGTATGTACTTGCTTCATAGATGTACACACGTACACATGTACACAATCATTAATACCATCTCCTCAAACAACAGATGTAGATGCCCGTGGAGGTAGCAGAGATATGTGGCAACTTTGTGTTCACCACATCTGTCTTTTGTGTTTGTGTTTATGTGCTCACATACGTGCGAATGTGCATGTCGAACAACGAATGTCTTGGTTTGGCCTCTGTGTGTACATGTGTCTGTCTATATGAATATGATTACAAGTGTGTACGTGTATGTGTGTGTACTTCATTTTGTGGTTGTGTCACGTTCCTCAATGTGTGATAATTTGTCTAATAACAGCATGTTGTGAGTCACACAAGCACACACAATTATCTATGTATATGTGTGTATATATATATATATATATATATATATATATATATATATATATATATATATATATATATGTCTGTAGTGAGAGAGGGGGAGAAGGAATGGGAGGCTTGTAGTATGGGGCCTGCTACATAGCAAGACTTGGTGTAAAGAACAGGGCAGTAAATTATATGGTAAGAAGGGATGTTCTTATGGCAGACTGACTCTATCTCTTTGATCGACACACCGGTGCTCCTGGCAAACAAAGAATTAGAGGTGTGTTGTTTGCCACGTATGCAGACATATACAATGATGCACACACATACACACACAAAAACACACGCGCGCGCAAGAACACACGCACACACATATACGTGTGTATGCTCATGCGATATACATTAAGATATATGTATGTAATGTAAATATATATATATATTCTCTCTCTCTCTTTATATATATATATATATATATATATATATATACATACATACATACATATATATATATATATATATATATATATATATATATATATATATATATATATACACACATTTATATATATATATACATATTTATATTGTTTATGTGTGTGTGTATGTATATATGAAGTATGTATGTTTGTTTGTATGCATGTATGTTTGTTTGTATGCATGTATGTAGTTATGTATGCATGCATGCACGTATGTGTGTATATATATGTGTATGTGTGTGTGTGTGCATGTGTGTACGTGCATATGCGTATGTGTTCGTTTGTCTGTAAGCTGGTATGTATTCGTGTTCTTTGGAACTTGTTCATGTATTCGTATGGATCTTAAATCACAGCTACCATGCATAACCGATTAAGTTAAACACAGTCTATTTCCTGTATCTATCTATCAATATGTGTTGGGTGTGCGTGATTAGTCAACCATAATACTGCAAATACCTAAAATTTATCCCAATAATTCTAATGTCACTAATTTCCTTGTTATTACTATTAGAAATATTTTTATTATTACTATTAGAGATAACCCATTCAAAACTTTCATTCAGACCAATAAGATAGAAAACCCAAATAAGCCTTAACATAGAATGAAGCAACAACTAGACCCAGTTCTATAGCAGGCAATAGAGTAACCCTATACCAGTAGGACTACGAATAGTGATGCTATTTTCAGAACTCACTTAAAAGCGAACCAAAATGTGAGAAAACATAAACAACCACAATGTCAATATAGCAATTATTTTAATTTGAATAAATATGGCCATCTCGTCATCAGTTGCTGTTTTAGAAATTATCTTACATACGCACACGTACGCACACATACACACACACACACACACACGCACAAATACACACATAAGTCTATCTATCTATCTCACTTTCTCTCTCTCTCCTCTCCCTCTTTCTCTCTTTCCATATATATATGTATATATATATATATATATATATATATATATATATATATATATATATATATATATATATATATATATATATATATATATATATATACATATATACATATACATATATGTATATGTATATGTATATATATATATATATATATATATATATATATATATATATATATATATATATATATATACATATATATATATACATATATATATATATATATATATATATATACAATTAAAAACCCCACCCTACATCTCTACATACAACCCACTTAATAACGAGGCCTTCAATACCATACTCCAAAACACAGCCTTACTCAAGGGAGACCCAAGGATGAATCAAATCCTCCAAACACACACCATCATAAAAAGCAAACGACAGCCAAAATCCTTAAAGAAGATTTTAAAACAGGCTAAACTGCACCCAATAATAACCACAAAACCAACAGTCAAAAAGTGTGGAAGGCCAAACTGCGGGATTTGTACCATCTTAATAGAAGGTTCGGAATACACATTAGAACAAGGCCATCATTTCATCATCAGAAAAAACTTCACTTGTGCATCGGAAAACCTAATTTATGTAATAACATGCGCAGGATGCAATAGGCAATATATAGGCCATACAAAAAACAGCCTACGAAAAAGGATGGCATTACATAAATCCCAAATCAGGAATCCTAAATACAGAAAAATACCTGTCAGCGACCACATAGACAGATGTACACCGAATAAAAATCCAAAGTTTACGACCTTACCACTTTACCAATTCAATTACAACACAACTTTCACCCAACGTCAAAACAAAGAGCTTCATTTTATTACATCTCAGTAAATAAAAATTGTAATAAAAACTGAAATTTTTTACGTCAGTAGAAATTAAATAAATATATTGATTCGGATTCTTGCTAATATATATGTTTTATTTTTATATTTTCACAAGTGAGTAGAAATAAGAGTGGTAACCAGCCTTTATAAAACCTATCTAAGAAGAATGGTAGTATGACCTAGTTCCTCAGAACTACAACTAGCCATGATCTGCTGTGAAGTTATTTTTAGAAAAGAATCCAAAAGACACACATGTTGACAAACACAAACACAAGCACACAAAAGCATGCTGCTATCTCAGTCTGTAAACAAGTCTCCATCCATTAGGATGTGAACGAATATTCGTCAATTTTTGCCCTGAAGAGAATTTTACCTTTTAAATGCAAAATGTAATCTTAACTGCAAAATATGAATGAAACCAAAAAACTGAAACGTGTATAAACTCTCCATTTTCCTTAGATTATACACGCGCGCGCACACACACACATATATATATAATGAAAATAGGGATGAAAGCATCCAATCTTTTCACTGGCTCAATTGTTTAACCCTTGGTCTACCAGAGAAAATGTATGTCACTAATTACCATCTTGGACCCAACAATTTTCTTTTCGTAAAATTTTATTCAAACTACCACTATTTCTTAGCTACATTATATATGCTATCAGGTGAATGAAGAATTACTGTTTCTCACAAATTTAATAAAAAGTAAGCTAACAGAGTATATTATAAATTTTAAAAATTACAAAAATACAGAATTACAGCTCTTCATGGCAGTGAATGCAGACTGCATTGGAATGTTCTCGGCAAACATGGATATTGCAATTCTTACATGTAGTACGAGTTTTTCCGTCTCTTTTTGAGCCACACAATGAACATCTTCATTTTTATCTTTGGTTGAGGAATCTCAAATGAGGTTGTAGATTATCTTCTGTTCTTGTTTGGTTGAGAAATGTTAGCGGAACTAGAAGATTGTTTGTCATGTTCTTGTTTACCATTAACTCCAGCAAGTTCCTTTCTTAGCTGAATTAGGCACTGTCTTCTTTTATCCTTGAAACTTTGCAAAGTGAAGCTGTATAGCAATAATGAAAGCATTCACTGCACTTATGTCAATCATGTTGTAGAATATAACCATAGGCTATCTTCGAGTCATTCTTTTGTAAGTGTATGTCCTTACCATCTTATCTAGGGTATCTACTCTTCCTTCTGTTTTGTTGTAACATGTAATAACTTCAGGTTTCTTTTCATCACTTTTTGGATCAATTGAAGGCTGAAAGTGCATTGTACTCGTAACTGTGACAACATAATTTTTCTTGAGACAATAAGATAGGATCATAGAATCCTTTTGAAATCCAAATATTGTGCTGTTGGATTTTCTTCCTTTTCCGTTTGTGAAAGCACTTGGAAGTTCAACTTTGTTCTTTCTAATTGTTCCAACTAAAGTAGTTTTTTTGCTCGGCAGCTTTCGAGCCAATCTTAGACTTGTCAAAAAATTATCGCAAGTTATATGGCGACAAGTATTTTCAAGTTCCTTTACTAGGTTTTCAACAACTCTTGAATCTTGATTTGTCTTTCTCCATTTTACTGGGTCTTTTCCAGTGTAGATTTGCATTTTCCAGGCGTAAGATGTTTCACTTTCACATATTGCCCAAATCTTAATTCCATATTTCTCTGGTTTTGAAGGAATATATACATGGAATGGGCAGCGCCCTCTGAATGAAACTAATTGTTCATCAACTGTCATGCATGAACCTGGAACATATCCATCTTGCTGCAAATTCTGATTCCACATTTCATATACTTCTCTTGTGGGCTCCAATTTATCATCATTTCTCCTTTTCTTCTTTCATTAGTATCATCAAAACGCAATACTTGTAAAATCTGTTGAAATCTTCCCCGGCTCATAATTTTGTTGAATATTGGGCGGCCATCTTCTTGACCCCATAACTGTGTGACACTTTCATGTTTAGATTTACAAACACCTATAAGAATAATGAGTCCAATAAAATTCTCTTTATCACTGATCTTCAGCTTTATGTTAACATCCGCTGGACAGCTAATTCCCACAACTGTACGCAGTTTCTCGTCTCTATCCCAAATCATTATATCAGGTCTGTTGTGCTTACATTTTATTGAGGTCTTCACTGAGACATTCCACCAGTATTCCTTTTAATTATGTGTGGCTATGGCTTCTACCATACTGTGGGTTCCTATTTGTTTGGCTTCGGGGTTATCTTCCCGACGAATTTCATTATAAAGTGTTCTAGCTACAACATCATGTCTCATTGGTAGATTATACCGTGATGACATTTTCGGAAATCTGCTTATGTACGTATTTATGCATGTTTATATATATATATATATATATATATATATATACTAGCAGCTAAGCCCGGTTTCACCCGGTCGGTTTGGATGATGTGGCTGTAAAACCTGCTCTGTGTAAGCATTGACTTGTTTGGGCACGCTTACGTTATAAAACAATTTTAGAATGCTTGATTCATTTTTTCAGCATGCAATTTTCATCATCCCACTACCTTCCTTTCTCATTCATAAACACGCAAATATAATTATAGTAGATTATCTCGGTAACCATGGGAGCTATGAAAAAAATACAAAGCCCAGCAACACCACCATATCCTTAATGTGACCTTGCGTTTGGGAGCTGAGTTGTCTTCACAATGGTCGCACGCTATTTACACATGTTTGAGCCACGACTAATGATTCCAAACCAAAATATTGCTTGACAGCGTTGTTTTCAAGCGCTTCCTTGACAATATCCCCCTCCCCTTTACCACGTCATTTCTTCCATGTAGATTTTTCTCTGGTGGTGCTGTTGAGCGCACCCACAGGCTTAATTTATTACATAGATGTAGCTCCTATGTCTGCTGATTGTTCAGCGTGTTGGCGGCAGTGGCGACAGCTGCCAGGGAGAGTATATCCACTGGGATATGCATTCAAAAATCACACACACACTTTCCTATGGCAAGGTTAAGGCCTGGAATCTTCCAAACAGACGCATGATATGTCACTTAGTAGAATTAGCTCTTCATTTACTCCACAAATGTTTTATCGTCCACGCTGCACGTTTCAACTTAACTGTACCATATATACAAACTATATACGAAATACAACAATATATATATACAGGGTGATTCAAAAGTCACCATACATAGGAAAAAATTAATTTTATCAGAGACGGTTAAATAAAAAAAAAACTGTTTCGTATAAAGAAAGTTAATTGTTCTTATGTATGGCTACTTTGAATCACCCTGTATATATATATATATATATATATATATATATATATACATGTGTGTGTGTGTGTGTGTGTGTGTGTGTGTGTGTGTGTGTGTGTGTGTGTGTGTGTGTGTGTGTGTGTGTGTGTGTGTGTATCTTGGCTCAGTAGTTAGAGCGTCAAGCTTAATTCCCTGACCGGACTATGTGTTGCGCTCACGTTGCTCCAGTTCACTGAACTGTAGAAATGAGTGGTGACGTCATTGTTGCCAAACTGTGTCGGCCTTTGCCTTTCCCTTGGTTAACACCAGTGGCGTACAGAGGGGAAGCTGGTATACATGGGTGACTGCTAGTCTTCTGTAAACAACCTTGCCCGCACTTGTGCCTCGGAGGAGAACTTTCTAGGTGCAATCCCATGCTCATTCATGATTGACGGGGGTCTTTTATGAAGGTATAATCTACCAATATGCATATATATATATATATATATGTACATTCACGCGCATACACACACACGCACACACACACACACACACATATATATATATATAAAGTTAGTTACCTCCCTTGTCATAAGAGTCAAACTAGAGGTCGCTCGAGCTGTAACTTCGTGCGAATCCAATGCTTTCTCTTATCTGTGTCACCATGCTCAGAGTAAGGCCACTCACTCCAAATATGTGATACCATTTTCGCCACTTCCACCCATCCTTCACAGGCAGTGCCTCTCTTTCCATACTCACCTTCCTTTCCAGCTTATTTTGCCATAGTCACCCGATAAAGGAAAACGGCACCTCAATTTTTATTCCATAAATTTGGATAACACGATCCGTCCTACATGTGCTAGCATGTATTTGACACAAGCTCACAAGCTGCTAATGCACAGACACTGAGCAAAAGCTGGCATTTGGCACAGAACAATAGCCCTACGCAGGTTCGGTTATTGTCGGCATTGTAATTAAAGAACTAGTCACAAGCAGGTAACGCACTTACCCTGCAGCACTGCTATGCCAAGGACTTATGGAAGTTCTCTATTTAGCGTAGAAGAGAGTGCTCAAACTCTCGTTGACATTCAGAACCATTCATGCCGTTAACTAACAGTCTGTATAACTGCATTATACCAGAATTGTCCAGCCGGTATAGTGTAGTCTATGTACCAAATGCTCAACATCGATCTCAGCTTGATCCATGATTGCAGCTTGATCAGAGATGAGCTGCAGTAAGATATATCACACGAAAGGTGTCCATCGTCGTCACACCTGCAGTGGTCCAGCTATTTCTCCAGGTGCGTTATCCTTAGCGTATTTGTGCGCTTCAACAGAAGCAGAAAGAACAACATGATACAAACAGCTACAACATCAACAACAACGAAAGACAAACCAAAGACAAAATCAACAACAAAAATAGAGAAAGGAACAAAAGGAGATACACCCAAAACAAGAACAGATTTTAAAAATACACCCTAGTTTTGTCTTCACTGAAGCACATGGTCACCATTACTCGAAACTGTCTTGCCTTCCTTACAAGCCATGTATGCAATACGTATGGAGTTACATATCTGTTGTCTGTTCTGTGATTATAGAGTTAGTCGCAAACTTTGACTGGGGCGGAGGTAGAATCTTGATTTTCCACAATTTTTATAATACATCTAAAACTAAAAATGTTTCGTTCAGTATTTAATTTCTCCACTTGTGGAATTTGGAGTTTATTGGATGATATTTGACAATCTCTGTGCTTCATATTCAAGTCGTTTTTGTCTTCCAAACAATGTTCGATCTATTTTTAAGTGGTTGCTTTTGGGTTGGTGAAAGACGTTGTGAATATATCACTAGCAAATTGGGCAACAAAAGTTTTACATTTGTATGGTAGTGGTGGAGTTGGAGAATGCTGTGGGGTGACAGTAGTGGTTGGGGGTGGCCATATCGATGAAGGTTAGTGGTAGAGCGGGAACAATAGTGGTAAGGGAGGTAGCGTGGTGTGGTAGTGAAGGGTTGTTGGTAGGGAGTATGGGAGGCATTAGTAGGAAAGGAGGATAGCGTTGGAAGGGGAGCTAACGAAGGGAGGGCTGTTCTGTCGATCCCCTCCATTTCTTCGACGGTGGGTGATACTCCTATGGTTCCTGTTACTCTAACAACCCCAATGCTAGACCTTACAGAAACTTGAAGACACTACTACAGCATTCTTTCTCACTGGTATCTGCGTGTCAAAGTTGCCACCATGCTTAAAATTTCCGTGTAACGCACTAAAGATTCTAAAACTACTACTGCTACTACTACTACTACTACTACTACTACTGATGATGATGATGATGATGATGATAATAATAATAATAATTCTAATAACAACAACAACAACACCAACAATAATAATAATAATAATAATAATAATAATAATAATAATAATAATAATAATAATAATAATAATAATAATAATAATAGTCAAGACGAAGAGTGCGATTTTAGATGTTTTATTTTTTGAACAACATTTCGACAGGACCTCTGTCTTTCTAAAGTTCAAACCAAAAGGTGATTGAAAATTCAAAATTTCAGAAACCAAACGTAAACTATGAACGTGAGTAACATCTAAAATCGCACTCTTCGTCTTGACTATTTACCTTCGTGAAGAGTTACGTCAATCCTTTTTTAAAAATAATAATAATAATAATAATAATAATAATAGAGTCAAACATAAAAGTTACCCCTATTGTCATTGAAGCACTGGGTTCGATACCACCCAATCTGAAAAAGCATCTGAAAACCTTAGAAATACCCTACAATCTAGATGTATTGCAAAAGTTGGCATTAATTGGAACTGCATGCATATTGTGTAAAGTACTGTCTGTCTGAGGTCCTTGTTGTGACTTAACAAACAGTACAAACCCCCGGTAGACACAATATCTTCAATCAACAACCTCACGATATTGTATACTGTGCGACGTCTATGATAATAATAATAATAATAATAATAATAATAATAATAATAATAATAATAATAATAATAATGATGATGATAATAATAATAATAATAAATGCCCTGAAGCAGTACCAAACAGTGTCTCTCATGGCTTTTGATCTTAACTGATTGGAAGTATTAGCATGTACATTGTTTTGCTCAATACCACAGATTTGTTTGACCTTAACCAGTTGAGCATGTCCCTTAGTGGCTGACAATATGTGCATCTCTGATCACGAGCAAAGGTAGTGGGGGAACAACACAGCCATGTGTTGAGAGGAATTTTTGGGGGTTTGGATAATTCACCTCTGGAAACATAGGTGTTTCGTTCAACATCCTTAAACAACCCCTATTCAGGAACGTTTTGAGTGGGATGGGCGACTCGACCTGAAGAAAATTCAAACTGGGCTCCACCTGCAAGGTTATGCACTGTTTATCTTGATATAAGATCACCATGACGAGCACATATAGTTGAGATGCATGTGCCTGGTGTACCCTTATCAGACAGGTAATCATGATGGATATATTGGGCTCCTTATATTTAACCCTAGTGTCACTTTGATGGCATGCACTGCTCTCTCACTCAAGAATAATAATAGTGAGTTGTTTGACCTTAACCAGTTGAACATGTCCCTTAGTGGCTGAATACATGTGTATCTCTGATCACGAACAGAACTAGTGGGGGAGCATCATAGCCATGTGTTGAGAGGAATTCTTTAAGGGTTTGGACAATTCACTTCTGGAAACATAGGTGTTTCGTTCAACATCCTTAAACAGCCCTTATTTATGGACGTTTGGAGTGGGATGGGCGACTCGACCTGAAGAAAATTCAAACTGGGCCCCACCTTCAAGGTCATGCGCTGTTTATCTTGATATGAGATCACCATGTCGCGCACATATGGTTGAAATGCATGTGCCTGGTGTACCCTTACCAGACGAGTAGTCATGATGGGTATATTGGGCTTCGTATATTTTACCCCAGTGTCACTTTGATGACATGCCCTGCTCTCTAAGTCAATAATAATAATATGCCCTGATGCATTACCAGTCACTAGCTCTCATGGTTTCTGATTTTAACTGATTAGAAGTGTTATCATGTACAATGTTTGCCTTGGTATAAAAGATAGGCTACAGCAAATATTCTGCTCAATTCCACAGGTTTGCTTGTCAGTTGTTTGATCTTAACTGCACTCTCTCTTTTTCTCTCTCCCTCTCTCTCTCTCTCTCTCTCTCCCTCTTTCTCTCTCTCAATAATAATTATAGAATACCTACAAAAATCAGCATTGTTTGGAACTGCAAGAATTCTTCGCAGAGTTCTTGAAGCATGACAAGTGAACAAGTTTCACCTTCGTCTGCTGGCTACGGACAGCTGACACTTTACATAATACCCAACAAATAAGCTGTGAGTTTTTAACACATAATGATAATAATGGTTTCAAATTTTGCCACAAGGGCAGCAATTTTTGGAGGGATGTGATGAATCGATTACGAAGGGTGAAACGTAAAGCGGAATTTGAACTCAGAACGTAGCGACGGGTGAAATACCGCTAAGCATTTCGTCCAGCGAACTAACGATTCCGCCAGCTTGCCGCACTACACGTCTGTACTCTAGGCGTAACATTGGCGAACTGATGTGGCCTACCGGCATGAAATTTTTCACGCATGCGCAGGAAGGGTGGCATTGCCTCCCATCCAAAGGATTTTGCACACGTGGCATTAGTTTTAACGGGGGAAAAATTATGTCGGATACCTTTTGAACGCACCTCGTACACACACACACACACACACACACACACACTCATATATTCATACACGCATATATAAATGGGTGCATGACTGTGCGTTTGTGTGTGTGTATGTACATGTAAGTTGTAAGGAATATACATCCTATTCACTTGCATTTTAACACTTCTACACACATTCGCATGCATACATGTAAGCACATAAACATTGAAATATGTATATAATATACACAACTCTACACATGCGGACACACACACACACACAAACACACGCACACTCATACACTACACAATTCTATGCATTTGGTGACGAATGGGGGTGTGGTGTTCGTCTGTATTATTAAAGGGTTACCAAATCTCCTCCATGAATTAATTTTAAAAAAAGAAACTTTAAATGGTGGGCGGATGACTAGTAAAATACGAAAGGGTAAAATAATAACTGACGTCGAAGTTTATTTTTGTTTATTTTTCTCCACCTTCCACCATCACCCCCACCGACAACAACAACTACCCCCGGGTAAAATAAAACACGCACCGCCTACCCTATTATATCCGCGTCTTGCCTTCACCACTACAATCACCACCACCATTTCTGGCGGTAACTACTACAGCAATGACAACAACGACTACTACTACTACTTTTGCCGCTGCTACTGCTGCTGCTGCTACTGCTGTTACTGCTGCTACTGCTGTTACTGCTGCTACTGCTGCTGACTCTACTACTACTGCTATTACTCCTGCTGCTGCTGCTGCTGCTACTACTACTACTACTACTACTACTACTACTACTACTACTACTACTACTACTACCACTACTCACATATGCATTCAGAAATATCAATTCCACTACTGATATAGCACTATAGTTGTTGTTGTTGTCGGTGGTGGTGGTGGCGCCGAGGACGACGAGGACGACGATGACGACGATGGTAACAAGGAGAAGGAGGAGGAAGATGACTACGATGTTAACACCTAGTTGACCATAAGCGAGCAAACTTCTTATCAAAGACAATCCAAACGTGAACTTCATGTCATTTTTTTTCTCTTTTGCAAAACGCATTCAATGTGACCTTTATGTTTAAGACCTTGATGTATGATTTAATGAAGAATTTCTAGTAGGTCAAACACCCATATGTCGGTTCCTGTATTAGCAAACGCCAGTTCAATTCGTTACAGCTGATATATATAATTACGACTTCAGTAATTAATGCATCTTATGTATTAACTGTCATACTGTATCCTGCAATTCCTTCACTATATCATACAATAATACATTCATTGAGATTTTCATATTTTATTTCATTAACTTCATTTTAAAACCCAACTAACCTCGTCATATGTCATAAACTTTTTAGTCAACCTAAGGAAAATGACTCAACCCTTTAAACATTCATATATGTTGCGTTATACTCTTACCCTATACCTGTAAAGAAATAGCGGGAGCTCTAAGTAGAACAGATAGCTATTCATATATGCCATTGATATTATAGTATCAGAGTGTTTTTATCGTATGAGGATTGACTAGTTTTCACGGTACGAAACTTCGAGTTTCGGTATTTTTTTTTTTTTTAGCTTGTTTCAGTCATTGGACAGCGGTCATGCTGAGGCACCGCCTAGCTGGGTTTGAATCAAACAAATCGACTCCAGCAGTTATTTTTGAAGTCTGATACTTATCCTGACGATAAGTATCAGACTTTTGTGGAACCTCTAAGTCACGAGAACGTAAACAAAGCAACACCAGTTGTCAGGTGGCTGGGGAATGTTGCTGTATAGATAGAAGTTTGCTTCCTACCTACATGTTTCCGGGTTCAGTCTCACTGCGCAACACCATGGGTAAGTTTACTATAGCCCTGAGTCCATCAAAGTCTTGTGAGTGAATTTGTTAGACGGAAACTGAAAGAATTCCGTATGTATATGTATGTGTGTATAGATAGATAGATAGATAGATAGATAGATAGATAGATAGATAGATAGATAGATAGATAGATAGATAGATAGATATGTATATATGTATGTGTATATGGGAATGTTGTCCCCCACCACCGCTTGACAATCGGTGTTGGTATGCTTACGACCCTATGACTTAATGATTCGGCAAAAAGACTGATGAAATAAGTACTAGGCTTAAAGATAAATGCTAGTGTCGATTCGTCCGACTAAAATTCCCTCAAGGCGGTGTTCCAGCATGACCGCAATCTAATGACTGAAACAAGTAAAAGATGAACTATGTATATCCGACGGGTTTCCACATAGTTTCCGTCTACCAAATTCACTCATAAGGCACCGGTCATCTAGGAGCTAGAATAAAAGGCACTTACTGAACCCGAAACTACGTGGTTACAAAGCGAGCTCCTTAAATACACAGCTATGCCTCCGACTACGTCTACCTATTATCACAAATTGTTTATTTCGTTAAACGTGTATGTATGTGTCTATGTGTTTGTGTATGTATATGTTTGTGCGCGTGTATGCGTTTCTGTGTGTATGTAAAAATGGGTCTAGACCAAGTGTCTCACTATGTATCCTTTTCTTGATTAGTAATACCTTAGCATTTTATCACCTATTGGATACTCTGCAAACGTTCTGAACAACTGACATGTATAAATAAAGATTCCAGTCATGATGTAAGACACAAATCTCCATACAGAAACTGTCATAAGTTGGTCAATCTTAAAGGATTTCGTCATTTTTATATGTTAAAGAGAAAACGCACATCGCCAGTAACGTACGAAGTGGTATCAAAAGGTCCCGGAATAGTTATGCTTAATAAAAAAAATAACTTATTTACCGCGTAAATGACAAAAGCTCTTGGGTGCTTACTTAAGGTATACCTGATTTTCACTTAGCACACTTATACAGTGACTTGTTCATCTTAATACACTGTTTCTAAATTCCAATGGTCGAAACCATAGTGATATTCGTGGAGCAGCTGACGATGGAAGTATGTTGCATTGTTGGTATGTCTGTTATTGAATGTGCGGAATAGATTTGATATATATATATATATATATATATATATATATATATATATATATATATATATATATATATATATATATGCATATTCTTAAACAATGCTAGTTATAAAATGAATTAAACGTTTACTATTTTTGGAACGATGAAATATTAAAATACATGTTTTTTAAGAGAATTCCAGGTGCAGGAATGAAGTTTTCTGAGTTAGCAATATTTAATCACGCGAACGCGTATAGGATTCCTTCGTTGGTTCATCATGCCAGATTTGGTTGCGTGTGGTTGGACGGAAGAGCAACGCACCATTGTTTTTTTGTTTTGTTTTGTTTGTTTTTTGTTTTGTTTAGTAACTTTAAAATGACAGCAGCAACGGCAAGAACAGCAACAACAAAATATGATAAGCAAATCTCAGTGGATGAAATGTGATGACAAAGACGTTAGAAGAAAGATGAAGAGAATAAAGATGAATGAAAACGTTGAGGAGGCTGATAGCGTAAACAGAGAAACAGATGAGTTGCGGAGAAGATTGAATGGAAAAGAGGCGCGTGTGGTAATAAAGCGGGAGATATCTTTTTAATATTATAATAATCATGTATAAAGAAAAATAAAATAAAAGAGAGTAAGAAAACCGAAAGTGAAAGTAGGCACTACAACAAAATGGCGTTTTATTTTTTCCTCCGAACAGATGATTAGCAGGCTCTTAGCCAAATGTAAATATAATCGTTTGTGACTATTTGACGAAGGAGTCAATTGAAACGGGAATTTAAATATTCGCTAAAATCCCCATTAGCATGTGGCTATGAAACGTATGGGGTCAAGCAAAGATCAGCGCTGTATAAAAGACTAGGGATAAGAGGAAAGAAAAAATACAAAATAAGCAAACAGAAGCCATATTTTTTTCATTGACTTATCTGTTGTTTGGCATTGTCCCCGTTATGGATCTAATAGAAATAAAGAGTCTACAGACGGATCTCTTTAAATATTAACCCTCGGTCATCGAATTTATGCTAAGCCACTTTCCCTTTGTTTCCTGAATGTGTTGTGCCATATCCATAGTGTTCACACAGACACTCACTTAACTACAGCTTACGCTTACGCAGACATAACTACGCAAACAGAAATTAGATTATGCAAACAAACATATGTATGTCTGCATAAGTACACCACAGATAGGAAAGGAGAAACGATAGATAGATAGATAGATAGATAGATAGATAGATAGATAGATAGATAGATAGATAGATAGATAAATAGATAGATAGATAGATAGACAGACAGACAGACAGACAGACAGACAGACAGACAGACAGACAGGCAGATGGACGGACGGACGGACGGATGGATGGAAGGATGGATGCATGGATAGATGCATGGATGCAAGGAGTATTTTCTATCTTACACGTTTTTTTTACTGGCCATGTTTCCCTTTATTTAAAAGAAAAATATAAAGAGCAGAGAGAAAGGTCAGAAAAATTTTGGAGCGAGGAGTATAGAAGCCATACATACATACATACATACATACATACATACATACATACATACATACATACATACATGGCAACCATAGATGTTAGCTGCTCTGCAGATGTGAACATCTTTTTCAAAGACAGGAAGAAGGACAATATTTATGAACAACTACTCCGAAACCTGCAATGTCTCCTCCCTAATTATAAATTCCCATTCATGTGAATAATGGCTGGTGCATTTGCTTGTGTTAATAAATGATCTAGGAAACTTAGGATTTTGAAACAAGAAAAGAGACCGGCTAACACCATCTTTTCAGATATAATCTGTAATTGGAACGATAAAAATAAGCAAGACTTTTCTAAAGATCGATGTGTATCAATTATCGCTGCTGTTATCGAAATTCCTGTAATGAAACTTCTTTTCCTTTGCTTGAAACCAGCTTCTTCCTTTTAGGAAAAATCCTAATAAAATAAAAAAGTAAATGCATATACACATACATATATACATAAATACACACTTGCATACGTACATACATACGCACGCACGTACGTACATACATACATACATAATTTACAATGTAAATTCAGATATGGATTTTCGATAAAATCTTTATCGATTTATAAACAAGTAGACCGGTAGAGGTCTATCTGGCTAGCAGGCTAGATAGATAAGTAGTTCATTCCCGAGGCCAAAAGTCACCCGACAGTAAATCAAAAGTTCATAAATACTTAATATTCCATTTTATTTATTCATTCCAATTATGAATGTTTAATAATTAAATGGTGTGAGTTAAAATCACCGTTTTTTTTGTTTTTGTTTTTTTTTGGGGGGGGGGGGGGGTTCAACATTTGACTGTTTATTGGCGAACTCTCATTCAGTTGTTAAGCACAAATAAATCTTGAAATTAGATGTGTTTTCATTTACTGTCAGGTGAATTTCGGCCAGTCCTGTATAGTCATCAGGCCGGTTTACCGCTTTCCATGAAGTATATATTTCCCTTCCTGGACGGTACGCCGGTCCACCGCAGGATTACTCATTTTTACCAACTGAATAAACTGAAACAATGTGAAATGAAACCTCTTGCTCAGGAACACAGCTTACGATCATGAATTCAACATCCTAACCACCAAGCCATGCACCTCCATAGATAGCGAGTGGGGAGAGGGACAGACATACAGACAGACAGACAAACAGACAGACAGACAGACAGACAGACAGACATACAGACAGACAAACAGACAGACAGACAGACAAACAGACAGACAGAAAGACAGTGAGATAGGCAAACACATAGACAGTGACAGTGAGATAGGCACTGATAAAAAGATAGATATATAGACAGACAGTTAGATAGATAGATAGATAGATAGATAGATAGATAGATAGATAGATAGATAGATAGATAGATAGATAGATAGGTTTCTTTATTAGCCACACAGGGCTCAACACAGAGGGGACAAAATACAAATGTAGAGTTTTTCTTTTCGAGGGGGTCGAAAACAAAGCAGAAAAAAAAAAACAAAAGTGGGGACAACGATGAAAAAAAAACATCGCAAAACGTTTGGGGTATTTACAAAAAATACGAAATAATACAAAAAATTCCCAATAAATGGGGAGGTTATCCGTGGAAAGAAAAACCTACGAAAAGACCACGGTAACCTCGGTCTTTAGCGTTACAGTTTGTTAAATAAAATTTCTTTTATTTAAGCAAGAAACGTGAGTAACTCTCTGTTTACAAAATTTTAAAACGTTTTATAGAATCATGGTCAAGGTGGCTTCGTCATTTATACGTGCCATTCTTGCTACATGTATCCATCTTTTTTCGAAACATTTGCTAGACAACACTTGCCTCTCTACTCTCACCTTCCTTTTCAAGTGATACTTGAAAAAGTTGATGAGAGATTGACCAGAGAGGAAAGTATTTGTCTCTAATCCTTTCAGACGCGTCCACCAGATGCATTCTTTGGCCATAGCCACAAGTACGATAAATACAGCTCTTCCTTCCCGTTTAAAGGAGGGAGGCGTGACGATATTGACGATAGACTCGGTTGATAAACCGACTCGTCCCACACGCGACAGCAGTCGTTCGACATAAGCCCACAGCTCCGAAATGGTTGGACACTGCACGAGTGCGTGCAGAACGGTTTCATCGCTCTGACCGCATCTCGGGCAGGTCGGCCCAGCATTTCGCGAGCCGTGTCTATAGAGCTTATCCCGAACGGGTAGCGCCTCTCGGTAACACTGCCAGGCCAGGGATCTCTGGAAGTTGTCCATAGGTCCCGGCCCGAAAGTCGTCCTGAACAGGCGGGTCAGGTATTCCTCGTCGACGCCCAGGTTCGCCCCGAGATCGTCGTCGTACCTGCCCTCCACTAATCCCCTATAGAATGACTTCGTTGTGATGCAGCCGCTCAAGGTCGACCCGGGACGGCAAAGTTGTTGCAGAGCAACGCGACACTCACGGTGCCATTCGCCATTCCTCGGCCTCTTTTTGATCCACGACTGCAGCTCGGTCATGGAGACGAGCTGCGGGAAAGCGCGTCGCACAAACGGCGACCACACCTGCTCACCGTCGTCTACGTAGAGCCGGAGATGTCGCAGTCTCAGCGCATGTCTGCGCATCATCAACCACGGCATGCCCAGCCCTCCTTTCAGCGGGTGTTGGCAACAAACGGATCGCCTCACCATCGGAACGCTTCCTTTCCACAAAAAGCGGAAGAGGATGCGCTCCATTTCGGTGATGGCGCGATCGGGACAAGGCACGACGGTCAGGCGGTATTCGATGACGGACGCGATGTACGCGTTCGCCACCTCCGCCCGACCTTTTAGGGACAGATTCCTCTCGGACCATTGCCGGCAGAGAGTGGCCACCCTACTCGTTATCTCGTCCCAGTTCTTCTCCGTTTGCAGGTCCGGACCGAACCAGACTCCGAGCAACTTGACCGGACCGTCCGTCCAGCGTCCCACTACTGAGGCGCTGCCGGACGGTATGGGCTTGCTTCTCCAGGTGCCGAGCAGCAAACCCACCGACTTATCCCGGTTGATTTTCGCTCCCGTCACCGCTTCGTAGTCTTTCAGCGTCTCGCCGACAAGCTCAATGTGCTCGTGGCTAGACGCTATGACGGTGACGTCGTCCGCGTATGCCGACACGCTCGTCCCGCACCCCAGTTCTCGCGGGATGCCCCTCGGCGTCGCCAGCTTCCGCAGTAGTGGCTCGAGAGTCAATACGTACAGGAGCGGCGACAGGGGGCATCCCTGACGAACCGAACGTGCAATGTCGAAGGGTCCCGATAGACGTCCATTGACACGAACAACCGAACGGATGCCTGTGTACAAGGCAGCCATCCAGCCGCGGAAAACGGGACCGAAGCCGGCCGCTTCGAGGACGGCCTCCAAGTATCGATGGTCTACCCTATCGAAAGCTTTGGATTGATCCAAATTGATCAGGGCCCCACCCACGCCAGGTTCCTTAACTACCCTCTCTATGATGTAGCGCATCAGATGGAGGTTGTCATGGATGCTCCGGCCCGGCACGGCGCACGTCTGCTCCGTGCCGACCAGTTTCTCGATGACAAGCGCCAACCGCTTGGCTAACACCTTGGCCAAAATTTTCATGTCTGCATTGAGCAGAGTGATGGGCCTAAAGTTATCTATGGCGTCCCCCTTGTTTGGATCTTTCTTCAACAGCGTTACCGCTCCTCGGCTCACAAAACCGGGAATGCTCCCGTTCTGCTGCCAGTTGCAGTACACGACCGCCAAGACTTCTCCAAACAAGTCTGGCATACAGTTGTAAAGCTCGTAGGGCAGACCATCCAAACCCGGAGATTTGTCCGTCGAGCAACCCGCCATCGCGTCCCTCACCTCCTCCGCCGTGATGACCCCTTCGCAGCACTCCGCCTCTCTTGCCGAGAGTCGTGGCAAGCTGTGCAGGTAGGCACTAAAGTCCACCCTGCCTTCTCGCTCGCCACTCCTCCCGAACAGTCGGGCAAAATGCCGTTGAAACGCCTCGCACATCTTGCTCGGCTCGAGCAATTCGCGCCCCTGTTCGTCTACCAGAGACCGGATGGTGGCTCTGTTACCCCGCTGCGCCTCCGCCACCCGGGCCTCTCGTGCGGCTCCAACACCTTCATTCCCCAGAGCACGCATCCTTGCCCTGACAGCACACCCTTCGTGTTTAGCATTGAAGTGTTGGTCGAGGGCCAACCTCGCCGCTAAAACGTCGGATGCGATGCCACTTCGCAATGCCTCTTCTAACTTTATCACTAGCTCCCCCTCTTCTCTGTTCCTCTCTACAGCTAGTGCCCTGCTATACCTTATTGCTTCCGCCCTTACTGCTCTCTTGAGGGAAAACCACCATTTGTTGTTGACGATGGCTCCCGTCAAAGCCCTCTTTACTAACGTGCTAATCCGGTCTCTGAAAACCTGTCTCGACGGGAAAGACGCGTTTAGTTTCCAGTAACCGGGACCCTGCCTATGTGCCTTATCGAAGTCTAGCGTACACGTCACAAGTTTGTGATCCGTGTAGCTGACTATGTGGAACTGTGGACATCCTAAACTATCTCTATCTCTTGTCCTACACACTATCCCATCTAGATACGATCTCGACGACCCAATGCGGTTGCTCCAAGTCCACGTTGGCACATTTGGGTGGTCGAGTCGGTACCTGTCAGACAACTGGAAGCGTCTGAGCAGGTCTATGAGGCCTTTGCATCCCCTTCTAGTTTTGTCACTCCCCACGTAGTCTAGATGCGTGTCCAAGGTAGCATTCCAATCCCCCACTAAAAGTAAGGGACGAGACGTTCCCAGGAATACTTCTAGACGTCGAAAGAAGTCTGACCGACCTGTTAAAGGAGGCACATAAACTGCCAGCAACCGAAAAGCGCCTCCATCGCTGCCGTCCACATCTAGGACAACCAGTCTACCCTCCGGGTCCGTAAATATCGTCTTTACTTGGAGATCCAGACTCTTGCGAAAAAGAACCGCCGTGCCACTACCGCCCATCCTCGGCAGACAGGGAGAAAAATAAATGTTAAACTGTCCGCCAAACATGGACTTTAGGGCCCGCGGTTCATGGAGTCTGGTCTCACTAATGGCTATGATATCCAAATTGTGTGACTTGATGTCATTTAAGAGGTACCCTTGTTTCCAAGGGGACCCTAAGCCACGCACATTCACACAACCAATCTTCACCATGATTCTATTTATACGTGTGCTTTAAAGCACAAAACAAAAGAACAAAGTGTTACTTACCGTTAGAAAGTTTTGTTTCCTCCTTGGATTTTTCACCAAGGAGGCTATTGTACAATTTCTTGCACAAATATTTCTGGAATCCCCCTACCGAGTTGGGGTAGAGGGATTTTATTGTGTTGTGTAATGCTGGTGTTACATGAATAATTTTAATGTGTTTTGGCGGTGTTGTACGTGGGTGGTTGTTGGTTTTGATATCGTTATTTGTGATGTTTGTTTTAGAGTTGATGTAATTCATCAACTCTGTGTTTGTACTGTCTATTGCTGTTAGCATTGTTTTTTTTATATTACTATTGGTGTTAGTAGTATTTTCGGGAGATGTGAATCTCCCTGCTTTGTTTGTGTTTGCATTTTGTTTTGTTTTCTTCTTACTGCGCTTCCTCTTTCCTTTCGTAGCTATTTTCCACTCCTCCCCACTCTCTTCATCGGATGATGGGAGATCTGAGGAGTCAGAAAGAGGTAACGGCAAATTTTGTGCGTCTGTGTGTGTTTCTGTGAATGTTTGTGTTGCTGTTTTTATTGATGTTGGCTGCTTGTTATTTATGTGTGGTGTATGTGATATGGGGGAGGGAGAGGCAGTCTTGGAATTTTCTTTTTTTTCTTCTGTTTTTGCAGTTTCTGTTGTCTTTTCTGTTGTGGTTATTGCTGATATTTCTGTTGTTGTTTTTTGTGTTGCTGGTGGTGTTGGTAGTAAGGTTTTTCTGTTGGGGGTATTTGGTAGTTGCTTCTGTTGTTGTTGTTGTTGTTGTTGTTGTTTTTCTTTGTATTGTTGCCGTTGTTGTTGCCTTTTCTTCTGGGCTACTGGGCATGTTTTTTGAAGGTGAGTTTTGCTACTACAAACGTAGCAAACTGGCCTTCTGCCTTCGACGAAAACATGAAAAATTGAATCCTCAGTTAATTGGATTCTATGTGGAATTTTTTCCCAGTTTGCTGGATCAATTTGTACCAGGAGTTGAAATTCCTGGCCAATCCAGTTTTGATTGCAAACGGCAGATGCTTCTAGTATGTTTATCTCCTCCTCTATGCCTAGACATATGGCAGATACTAGCCATTCTTCCTCAATTTCAGGAGGCACATTCGAAATTTTCGTAACCCTACGACCAAGGTACGTAGGGATCATGAGCAGGTTCTCATGCTGTAATGACTTAGTGGAGAGGTCCTTCGCTCGCTGCTCGCTGTCTAGTCTTACTTCTATCGTTCCGAATTTCAAACCTCTCGTTATGTAAGTCTTGTAAGACCAAATCGGCTTTAAGCATCTCTCAACATTTTCTTGGGTGAATTTTTCCACTGTCTTTGTCTTTAAATTAATGGTTCTGTAGATGATAGTTTTTTTTTTCGATGTTTATCTTAAAGTCCGCGGGCGTTTGAAGATGGACTGTAACGTCCTTTTTACTTAGCATGCTTTTGCATGCAAGTAATTTCTCTTTCGATATATTCAAAATTCTTTTCCTAGGCTTCAAAGCCTCGGCAAAGTCCGTTGTGGTGGTGGTAGTGGTGGTATCAGTGGTGAGGACAGTGGTTTTGTTAGCAAGGACATTTGTGTCCTTGTTGTTGTTGCTGCTGCTGCTGCTGCTGCTGCTGTTGTTGTTGTTGTTGTTGTTGTTGTTGTTGTTGTTGTTGTTGTCACTGGTTACGTTGGCAGGCAAGACTGCTGTAGCAGCAGAGTCTTTCTTTTTCTCCATTCTCTCCTTTAACTGTGAGGAAGGAAGACTAGGAAATTCTTTTTCGAACGAAACACTGCAGACTGCAGCGTTCGTTTCACAAAAATTTTCATGGCTACAAGACGCCATCGTCTCAAAAAAAAATGGCTAGAAAGCCGAGATTGGTTTTTATATCCTGGAAATGTGCCACACAGGGCAGATTTCCGTCGCAAAAAACTTGCACCAGAGAGTCTACAAGTTGTTATACAACTTTGTATATAAAATAAATTTTACAAACAAACTTTTTAAAACATGAAAAAGGCAAAACTTACAGAGCCGACACGTCTACCGTCCGTCCATAGAGATAGATAGATAGATAGATAGATAGATAGATAGATAGATAGATAGATAGATAGATAGATAGATAGATAGATAGATAGACAGGCAGACAGACAGACAGACAGACAGACAGACAGGCAGGCAGGCAGGCAGACAGACAGACAGACAGACAGACAGATAGATAGATAGATAGTTAGATAGATAGATAGATAGATAGATAGATAGATAGATAGATAGATAGATAGATAGATAGATAGATAGATAGTTGAATGGATGGATGGATGGATTTTCCATGGAATATTTCCATCATTTGTTACCGCCCCCCTCTCCATTTACATCAGATAAAGAGGGACAGTAGCCTAAAATATATTTATTAGTCCTCTCTCACATCATCCGTCAGAGCACAGTTGAAACACTTAGTCTACTTTTAGTGAAGGTCAAGTATTAACCTGACCTTAACAAGTATGGTGTCCGAGGAAACATAGCCACTGTTAAGTAGGTACAACAGTCATTCATCTTATTTCCACTAAATGTGATCTTCCAATCTTCACCCTCCCCCATAAAACCAAACATGTGCACACTCTATCTGCCTATTTCTCCCCCCTCTCACTGTCTATCTATCAGTACATATATGTATATCTATGTGAGTGTAGTATGTGTGTATGTGTGTATGTGATAGCATAAGTCCGAGTGTTAAAACTGTCTATCTCTGTATCTCTCTCGCTGTCTGTGTGCATAAGTTTCCGTCAATCCTACTCATATATCTGCATTTTCTCCGTATAGCTAACCATCGTATAAATGTGTATGTGTGCCTATAAGTGTATACACAAACACACACACACACACACACACACACACACACACACACATATATATACAAGCGTGGCTGTGTGGTAAGGAGCTTGCTTCCCAACCACATGGTTACGGGTTCATTCTCACCACGTGACAGCTTGGGTAAGTGTCTTCAACTGTAGCCTCGGGCCAATCAAAGCGTTGTGAGCCCGTCGTATGTGTGTGTGTGTGTGTGTGTGTGTTTGTGTCCCCTCGTCATCGCTTGACAACCGATGTTGGTGTGTTTATGTCCTCGTAATTAGCGTAATTAGCACCTTTAACGTGGTGCTCCAGCATAGCTGCAGTCAATCGACTGATACAAGTAAAAGAATAAAAGAATATATTCGCACACATGTACACACACACCTATATACACATGCATTCTCACACAAACATACAGACACGCTAGCATACACATGCGCGTGCGCAAGCACTCTCAAACGTGCATATATGTACACACATACACACACACATACATACATACATACATACATACATACATACATACATACATACATACACATATAACAGATAGTTTTGTATGTTATGTGTCTGTGAATTAACTTCTTCATTGTTAATCTGTACATGTAACAATAGCAGATAATTTACGAGGGAAGGGCAGGAATGTCACAGCATATTCTTTCCCATCCCACATAAAAAAAATTTTTTAATTACACCGTTCGGTCATGAATGACCATAGGATCGCACCTAGAAAGTCTATCTCCGAGGCACAAGTCCGGGCAAGGTTGTTTGTGGAAGACCAATAGTCGCCCATGCATACCAGTCACTCTTATCCACGCCACCGATGTTATTAAT